>NW_028261394.1:31963287-32105787 GCF_051295495.1 Thamnophis sirtalis | reverse complement strand
TACTACTTATCAAGAGATAAGTAGGCATGAACCTATCTGGGTACCGACCGTTTTCAATTCTTGGACCTACTAACAAGACATTCCAGAATTGTTTTTGAGGCTTTCTGGATATAATCTTTGCAATTTGGCTGGGGTGGTGGTGTTAGTAGTTTAATGTAGCCTAATTATGGCTTCTGATGAACCTCAACACGTAACGTTGTATGTCATGCTGTATTACTTTTAATTTCACAGCTGAACACATTTCTGTCATTACAACCCTCCTCTCTAAACCTCTTCTTAACTTTCTCTCTAGAGGGCACACAAGGTGTATGACTCCTTTGGGAGATAACGTCAAAGAGTATCTAGTTGTCATCCTCTGGGGAGTCAGATCTACTCTTCGGTGACTTTTCAGAGGCAATATGTATTTAAAATCGTAGCATTTTCTCCTCCAGTTATGTTCCAACAGTGGATCCCAAATTCACAACATTTTCCAGATCCTACAGGATAGTAGGGGTTATCCCTGTTTCAGGAAATGGAAAAAGGAGTCTAGGATGGATTTTACTGACGGAGGGAGGGAGGGAGGGAAGGAAAATACAGGAAGGGAGGGAAGAAGGATGGTTGTATGGAAAAGGAGGGAGAGAGAAAAAGAAGAGATGAAGACAGCTTACAACATTCAAACAGATTTTTAAAAATCACCAAAAGATGGGGGAAATATTGGTATGATGATGAAACCTTACATGCTTTACTGCATATTAAAAGCTTCCTATTCATTCACAAACATCACTTTTAAATCATTTTTTAAAATCCTCAAATTCTATAGGCAAGATTAAGACCATCCTATGTTTATTAAATAAGAAGTGTTACCCTCATCTACAACACTGTCCTGGGAATATAGTCAGATACTGGACTTTATTTTATCTATTTGTTTGTTATAATCAGCCACTTTGTTGTTAGAGAGAGACCAGTGCAGTAGAATTAGTTTCAGTTAAATTTCAATTTACCAGTCTTCAATGCAATGGGTTTACATTCATTGGACCAAATTCAGTGTGGAACAGTGTGAAAAATGGTCATAAACCACTTTTTTAGTGATGTTGAAACTTTGGGAAGGCACTAAACAAACTGTTATAAGTTGAGAACCTATCCGTAGTCCATAAGATGTCAATGTATAGTTGGTTCCAGGGTGGATTTGATTTAAATCAAGTTGATTTAAATCACGATTTAAATCACGAATTAAATCACGATTTAAATCACTAGTAAAAAAGCTGGATTTAAATCAACTCAATTTAAATCATATTTTTTAAAGAGCAACTGTCATCTCTGTCCCACAGTGGCTCCTCCTCTGACCTGCTGTTAACTCACCGACAGTCCCAATATTGCAGAATATATAGCCTCATGCTCCATTACTAAGCTCCATGTTATGGAGTCCTGAATAAACTAAATTATTAATGTATCTTAAATAGAAAACTATCTTTAGATAAAATTTTATTCCAAAAAACATATTATTAAAATAAATTTGATAAAAATAAAAAAAATCTGATTTAAATTTTTTAAAAATCCATTTTAAAATTTAAAAATATGATTTAAAATTTAAAAAATCTGATTGATTTATTTATTTTAAAAATCATCAATTTTATCCATTCTGGTTGATTCATTTGATCTTTTGTTGATTTTTCCCCCCTTCTTCATGCATCTTACATTTTAATAATAATGTTGCGTTTTCAACTTTTGGATTCTTTTTCCTGCATGGCAGACCTCAGGAACTAGAAATCCTGAAGACATTAATCTAGCCTGGGTCTCTTCAGGAAGGGCAAGGAGGTTGGGTTGATGATGTCACTACCCAGATGAAGCTGGGCCATTTGCCTTAATTTATGTCACCGCTGTCCTGACACAAACATTTTAAAGGTCCCAAGTTGATGGACGCTTCAGTTGGACTTTTGTTAACCCCTTCCACCTAATTAGACCATTAAAATAAGGTTTCCCTGTATATTTTATCAGCATGGGAACTCACTGGGGCAGACGGAGACAACTGCAGTTATTATGGTTGAAGAGTTTTGGAAAAGCAAAATAAAATTGACAAGTTCAGATGCCCCTTTCCTGTCTCATTTTCCTTGGATGAAGTATGTATTTTTATCTTTGTGTTTTGTTTGGTTTTTACGCTTACCTGGCATGATGAATGGGCTGAATGGAGACTCCTAGGAGGGGTGGGGTGAGAGGGGTTATCCGGTCCTTGTAACTACAGGTTCAGCAAACCAGATTAAAACTAACATCCAGTTCATCTGAACCAGTCCGAACCGGCTGAATCCCACCCCTGGTTAGTTTCCTCCATTGTTTCTTGTCCTGCCTAAATTTTTATTTAGGTTACTTTGGAGAAACAGATTTTCTTCTTTAAATAGTCCAGCCTAATGTGGACAGAAATGTGCAAAAAAGTCTTTCTCAGATGACTTTATTTCATCTCTTTCTTTCTCTTATATAAACTCAATTTATGTCAGATATAATTTTAAAAAATTCCTTCCCTGCTTGTTTGTGTGTGGGTGTGTATACATACCCATATACATACATACATACATACATACACACACACACACACACACACACACACACACACACACACACACACACACACACCATGCATGTTATATTACCAGAGTAGTTCCTCAGTTGTTGTTGCTGTTGTTATACTGGTGACTATTTCAGATTATTTAAAACCCTATCCCCTTTACACACATACATGGATGAACATAAGCAAGGAATTTTACTTTTTTATTTTCTTTCTTTCCTACTCCCTTAAAATGTGTATGGTTGTGTGTGCATCCACATGTGAATGTTATTTGGCCTTTATCCCAAGCACTCCACACAGTCATTTACATGGATGTGATTGTTTTTGCTTCAAGAAATAAAACTTGACTCGAGCTGACTTAACGTTCAACCACAATTGCTTTTTGAGGTTTCTCTTCTTTATTGAAATGGTCCTTTTAATGTCATCTTTAATTTAATCAGGTAATGTCATCAAAATAACATTTTCTCTGTTACTGCAAATTCACTGCATAACTAGTGTAACGGGGGCATGGGGAGAGAAAAAAAGAACATACTTACAGTAAAATGGTTATAGTTCATGTGGTACCATCTTTAATTGGATGTTTTGAAATATTTTAGGTCTCTGAAATAATTTATTTGTACGGTGGTGGATTTCTTTTGGTAGAGTTTCAAAATTATTTTGACGGTGTGCTATTACAGCAAGAAACCATGCTTTTGAGTTCCGGCAGTTCCCAGCTGTTCTGTCTTTGCATAGGATGACTGGAGGCTTTTAAGAGGAGACTGGACAACCACTTGTTCTGAAATGGTATAAAGTCCCAGGAGGTGGACTAGAAGACCTCCAGAATTCACAACTCCCAGCATATTGGCTGAGGAATTCCGGGAGTTGGCATCCACACAGCTTAAACCTGTTGCAGTTGAGAAATACTGATCTACAAATATTGTCTCCCAAATATTAAATGCACAATGTGTTGCTCTGTAAGCTGGAGAAATGGAACGGTGGTCTCATTTTCAGACTTCATTGCAGTTGCCAAAGAGATGTTCTATTTCCAAAGATTTTAAGTGCTAGAGTAAAACATTTGTCTATTTGTTTTGATCCCTTCATGGACCTCCAGACTCTTCGCAGAGCTGAGGACTATATTTATTACCCAAAGGCTATTGTTACAGGACTCCCAGATCTCATTCAATTTAGGCTGTCATGTTTTGAAGTTTTGCAGATTCTGACATCCAGTGATCAGGAAGGAGAGAAGCATTCTGTTTCTCTATATAACATGGGCAGGCGAAGAAGGTTATCCCCCCCCCCCCAGATAAAGTAGAATGGTACTCTTAAAGGGGAAAGTGGCTAAAAAAACAACACAGTTGGTTTTTCTATTTAGTTGTGGTGTTTTTATACTGTTTTGCATTGTTTTTGAGTCATCCGGGATCACATACTAAAGATGGGCAGCTGTATAAATTGAAATAATTTAAAAAGTAGCATCAAGTAAAAATGGAACATTTCCATTCCCTGTGGATGTGGATTGCTGAAACCAAGGTTTGGTTTGTTATAAATACTATAGTCACATTGCATGAAGTCACAAAAGTCAAGTTTTAGGCATAAGAAGGTGGTAGGATTTCATGGTTGTTGTCATAATCTTGGTTTTTTTTTCTTTTTTTACTCCCTGTAATGTGATTATTTGTAACAAGGCATAGTTTTCCCCCTACATTTTAGCATTCAGATTCGATCTCTTTCCTTTCCTCCACCCACCCTTATTCTACTCTACTCTACTCCACTCCATTCATTTTAGCAATCGGATTAGATATTTTCTCTTCTCTTCTCTTCTCTTCTCTTCTCTTCTCTTCTCTTCTCTTCTCTCCTCTCCTCTCCTCTCCTCTCCTCTCCCCTTATTCTATTCTATTCTATTCTATTAGCAATCCGATTAGATCTCTTCCTTCCCTTCCCTTCCCCTCCCCTCCCTTCCCCCTCCTATTCTATTCTATTCTATTCTATTCCTATCCTATCCTATCCTCTCCTTTTAGCAATCCGAATAGATCTCTTCTCTTCCTTCCCTTCTCCTCCCCACCCTTCCACCTCTTATTCTATTCTATTCTATTTTACTCTCCTTCCCCCATATGGACTAAAACCAATGGCAGAACTTGGGAAAATTATGTCAGTGAAGCTAAAATAAAGACCAATGAACAGTAAGAGAGAGATCTTCTTTCTTGGCATAATCTCTCAACCTCCTAAATCCTTAAAGGATTTTGTCATTAAAATGCTTTAGGTTTTCTGTAATTGGAATTTCTAAGGGGAATTCACTGTAATTGGTTTGTCTCTAAGTGTACTATTCAGATTAAATTGTGAATGCCATAAAAAGAGATTTCCAACATGTATCATACTGTGTTTAGCTTCACTCTGGATTCCATTTCAGTGTCTACGAACAAATATCAAGTAAGCAACAATGCATAATTTTTCTTGCTCCATTTTTTTTTTAAGCTCATGTATTAATATGTTTGGGATGATTGTCAGATTTAACTCCAGGGTTCCAGAATTGCTGGATTGGAAAAGCCTATGTTTTATTTATTAATTTGCACTAGTTTTAATTAATGGAATTAATAAGGATCTAATTATAATTGTGTAGCTACTTTAAGACTGATGGTAAATTTGATGTTAGCTCTGGCAGTTGTTTTAATAGCCACAAAGGCGACTGAGTGAATTTCTGCCAGATCTGTAGATGGTGCTATAGAGATTAGTATTGCATATTAATTAATGGTTCACACCACTAACCTAAAATATTACGTAGTATAAGCCTACAATTATTTTCCCTCCATGATACAGCATACATTTCCCGTATTTTTTGGAGTATAAGATGCACTGGAGTATAAGTCGCACCAAGGTTTTGAAAGTTTTTGCACTCTGCAGACCTCCCAAAAACGGCCCATTTTTCATGAAAACAGGCCCATTTCTTTAAAAAAAAAAAAAGACATGAATAGCCTTTAGGAGGCTTGTAGAGTACTCCTAGGGGAGTTGGGCCTCCCCAAAATGAGCAAAAAATGGCCCATTGTTTTGCAAAAATAGGCCCACTTTTTGTCAAACAAATTGCATGTATAACTTTTAGGAGGCTTATAGAGTGTTCCTGGGGGCTGGGGGGTCAAAACCGAGCAACAAAGGTCCATTTTTCACTCATTTCTGTCCTATCCAGCCCCCAGGAACACTCTGTAAGGTTCCTAAAGTCTATGCATGGCCATTTTGGTGAGAGGGGCAGGGTTTCAGGAGGCAAAAAAATGCTGTATTCAGTGTATAAGATGCACCCAGATTTTCAGCCTCTTTTTTGAGGGGGAAAAAGGTGTATCTTATACTCTGAAAAATATGGTATTTGCTTACTTTAATATTGAACACAAATAATGGTCATCCAGAATAAGTAAAATCAAAGTGGAGACATTGGTAAACAAAAAAAAAAAGTTATCACTCACAAATTTTGAAGCTGTTTAGAATGCTGTGATGGATATGTAAGAATAATCTTGAGGAACAGAAGGAAGAGCCCGAACAGTGACCAGATAAGAGAAATCTAAGCCCAAAGCAGGAATGTCATCTGTGAAAGTATCTCAGAACTTGGCCCAATCTGGTTCTTTTGTAGAAGAAGGCAAGGAGGAGGGAGACACTTTCAGACTTGTGGGATTCTGTCAAAGGTAATCCTCCAATTAAAGAAATATTTCATATTCATAACTTTGGTTTCCTAGTGTAGTCTACCTTGAAGGACTACATATGGCTAGGTTCAAGTAGAACACTAGATCATTGTTTGTTCAGCAAACCATAAGTTGAATTTAGGTAAGCCATGATGTCCGATTTTGATGTGTGAACACATCTTTCAATCCTTTGAGATGGACCAGGGGACGAAACAGACACTATATTCACTACTTTCCTTTGTTGTTATATAATGTGGAAATTTTAAAAATCCGTCAGGTTCTCCTTTCTTAAGAGAGTCAAGATAGCTGAGTTTCTTCCTCACCATCTCCCCTCCCTCCCTCCCTCCCTCCCTCTCTGTCTCTCTCTGTCTCTCTCTCTCTCTCTCTGTCTCTCTCTCTGTCTCTCTCTGTCTCTGTCTCTCTCTCTGAGCTAAGTAGATGTTTTTGTAACAGCTGCCACATATCTTCTCTTTACATTCCTACACCATTCTTTGTCAATGTCAAATATATGGCTTATGATTTAATATGATTAGGGAACCAGGCCTCTATGATTTGTTTAGCAACTATTGTTAAATTTCACTTCCAGATTACTAAATATATCTACACACACACACACACACACACACACACACACACACGCACAAACACACACAAAGCCACAGTGGCTCACATGGTAAGATGCTGAGCCTGCGCAACGCTGAGGTCTGTCTGTCTGTCTACCTATCTCTTTATCTCTGTCTGTCTCTCTGTCTGTCTGTGTCTGTCTGTCTCTCTCTCTCTCTCTCTCTCTCTCTCTCTCTCTGTGTGTGTGTGTGTGTGTGTGTGTGTGTGTGTGTGTATATATATATATATATATATATGTATGTATGTATGTATGTATGTATGTATGTATGTATGTATGTATATGTATATGTAATATAATATAATATAATATAATATAGTATAATATAATAAAATTATATATAATAATGTAATATATTATAATAATGTAATATATTATATATTTGTGTGTGAGTGTATGTAAAACTCCTAGAACATGGGTTGCAAATCACAAAAGGCAACAAGCCAAAATAAAGCACCCTATCCCTTGGTGGATGTTGAACCAGCTCCCTCCCTATGAAAAATCCCTATAAAATCAAAATTAAACCAGAAAACACCACAACGAAATCGGATTGGTCATCAAATCACAGTCAGTTGACCTTTTGGGGGATCATAGTCAACTGGGACTTTGTTCAGGGCATCCAACATTTTGCATCATTTTGTCACAAGTCTCATTAGCCTTTTATAATCATGGTTGTTTTGTCTTCTGTGCTGGATGGTCTCTGCTGCTGTTTGCTCTGGGATCAAACAACTGTCGGGGTTGTTAATGACATTAGATTTTCCCCATTAAGATCTTTCCGTTGTTTTCTTTTTGGGAAAAAAAAAGTGTGGAAATCACGGCCACATCCCCCTTTGGTGAAGCAGTGAAACATTCAACAAAAGATAGCGGCATTTATTACAAAATCACAGACCGGAGCTTCTATTGATGGAATCTCATAATGAGTAATTAAGCTACTTTGTAGAAATTGGGGTTGTAAGGCTTACAACTGGGGTATTTCTATTCTCTTGAGGATGCAGTTGGGAAGACATGCTGGAAAGGCAATAAAAGGGTAGATAGAGGGGCTTGTTCTAGAAATAGCAGCCTTCTCCTAAAGCACACAGTGCCTCCCTCCATCCCCCCCCACAGCCCCCCCCCCAAAAAAAATACTAGCATAAAAATTAGCCTAGAGAAATAACCTTCTCAATGGTATGAAAGGCACTTTCCGAAAATATTCAGAGTGTGTCTCTGGATAAACTTGAGAAATTGTAAGCTGCTTCTCTCTCACCTCCCAACCTCTCACTCTGCTTTCTTTCCTCTCCTGGGAATAACTGTGGCCAAGATTTTTTTTTTTCCTAAAGCCAAGAGCTGGAAGTGGAATGTGATGCAAAATATCTGGCATTTAAATACGGCTCTATCTATCTAAGGTTGTGCAGAAAATAGAGAATGCGGTAGAAAAAGATTGGGAGATTGGGAGTCTCCCCTAATATTTTCTTTTATTGATTCATCAGAGTCACTTGTGGTGGAATGGGTGGCTGGACAGACAGACAGACAGACAGACAGACAAGATACCTAATCAGAAAGCAACTCAAGGCAAGATACAAACATTTAAAAGTACATGATAGAAGCTAGCAAAAGAAAAGAAATATGTCATGTTTAGGAAAGGCAAAAAGAATTAAGCACTCAGCTATCTGATGCAGTGTCAGAAATCCTGATGTCCCAGGACTTACAGGAGAAGCCTGAAGCTAAGTCAGAAGTCATAGGAACATGAGCGGCTTGGAAGAATTCCTCTGCCAAAGTTGGAGAAAAGTTTCATAGATCTGGTGATAAGTTTTGGATAATGTTCTTCTCTTAACCCAGGGTCCTTTGAGGAGGTCTGTCAATGAATGGATCCACTGTTTTCCAGTCTAATTAGATTCTGGGATCTCTCCAGTTGAGAGCAGGGTTGAAATGCTACCAGTTCGGACAGGTTCACCTGAACTGGTAGTAAAATAATGCTACTGGCTTGCCCAAACCCAAACCGGTAGTAAAAAAAATGTTACTAGTTTGGGCGAACCGGTACCTCCAACGATCAGCTGTGCGACAATCAGCTGTGCTGTGCGGCACAACTGATCGTCGCAGAGCTGATTGTTGGATGAACCAGTAGCATTTTTTAATATTCCAACGATCAGCTGTGCCACAAATCACAGGGCACAGCTGATGGTTGCACAGCTGATTATCGGAACCATTAAACATGCTACCGGTTCAGGCGAACCGGTAGTTCTGATGACCAGCTGTGCGACAATCAGTGGTGCTTATGCACACAAAGTGTGCATGCGTGCGCAAAGCATGGCTGTGGGCATGGCTGAAAGAGCAGAGGGAGAAAATGGCATTTTCTGGGTGATCTACCATTCCTTGCATTTTGGAAATTATCACATTAAGGACAAGGCTTCAGCAACATCTTTCTGAAAAGTTAGCAATAATTTATAGGTTTGGCTTGTATTTTTGTGGACATTTTGTGGCTTGCTAATTAGGATACGCTCAGAAGTATGTTTAAATTCAGACTTTTGGGCATTTCATTTAAATTATTATTTTCTGTAGGTGGTCAAACTGGCAAAAATGTCCATCTTTTGAGATGTTATCAGTTGTAGGAGATGGAATAGATCTTGTGGCTTGTTATCTAGTAACAGATGAAGCAATTTCATATGCCACTTCCATATATATCACATACCTTTAGGGTCTATAGTAATGTCATTCTATATTGTTTTTCAAGGAAAAATATAAATGACAAAAGCAGTGATTACATTATTGTATGCTTATTTGGGAGTGAATTCTATCTCTCTGCATTAAATAAAATTCAATTACCTTCTGAGTTATTAACAGAAAGGACCTCCATAGGCATTTGTGCAATATAAGAATAGTAAGAAGGATATCTAAGTGCATATATAATAAAACATAAATATAAATTATCCCATTCCAACAGTTTCCAACTGAACCCTAACTACAAATTTTGGGGATGCCACATATTCAAAAAGATAGAAAAAGATTCCTTTCTATGAAATTCAAATTGTTTTTCTCAGTATTCCTGCCGATTTTATCTGCTCCCCACCGAGTTCCAATGAGTTGAAAATCATTCTGAATTCTTTGCTCTTTATCCTTGTAGAGCTTGTTTGCTTATTAAAAACATAGCAATTTTCATAGACCTTTCTAAATTTGTTTGAGTCGATAAAGATAGCAAAGCTCATTTCTCCTTCTCTGTCACTCAATATTAATTTTTTTGTTAATCAGATTTTGTTTTATGCCACTGTTCCGTAACAGCGGTGCTAACATCAGATTAAATTCAAATAATTGGTTAAATATAATAAATTTACCAAGAAGTTGTTTGCTTGAAATAAATGCTTCAGAGAGAATTTAAAACCAATTAAACAGAATTAGGCAACATGAAATTACACTTCCATCTTAAAGCAAATAAAACACCCACTCCATTTTCAACATGTAAATTATATTCCTGTAATTTTAAAGCAAATCTTTCTTCTGTTTTTCACTTTTTATTGAGTCTGGAACAGATTATCTCTAACAGCTTTCAAAGCAATTTGAAATGGTTAGAAAGGAAATCCACAGATCCATCAATCCGTCCACAGGTGATCCAGGCAGAGCTAAAGATTTAGGCATATCAATCTCCAGTGAAAACAATATTTAGGTGGCCTCAGTAAAAGTATAGTTTCCAGATCACAAGAAGTTATAGTTCCACTATATTGTTTGGAATTATTTTTATGCCACTTCATTTACCTGATTTAAACAGCCTTCAAGCCACAACATATAAATATGTAACCATAGGTATAGGTAAAGGTTCCCCCGCACAAGCATGCTAGTCATTCCTGACTCTAGGGGGTGGTGCTCATCTCTGTTTCAAAGCCGAAGAGCCAGCGCTGTCCAAAGACGTCTCCGTGGTCATGTGGCCGGCATGACTAAATACCGAAGGCGCACGGAACGCTGTTACCTTCCCACCAAAGGTAGTCCCTATTTTTCTACTTGCATTTTTAATGTGCTTTTGAACTGCTTGGTTGGCAGAAGCTGGGACAAGTAATGGGAGCTCACTCCATTACGCGGCGCTAGGGATTTGAACCACTGAACTGCTGACCTTCTGATCAACAAACTCAACGTCTTAGCCACTGAGCCACCGTGTTCCTTGATGTAACCATAAGCAACCTAATTAAGGAACATCACCAAAACATTTCATTCTCCATTGCTCACTTAGTAGATGCCTAAGATGTTACTGGAAAGGGATCTTATGGGAGCGTGCAAAGTTTGAGAGAGGAGAAGGTGGATGTGGTGGAGGAGGACTCTAAAGTATGCCTAGAAGTCAGGGAAGATGATATAAAATTGGTATGATCTACTACAACCTTCAGTACTCTGGTCAAATAATCTATGTGTGGACTAAATTCACTCTGTTATAACTTACACTCACTTTGATTTTTTTTTTGTTTTTTTTTTGCCTTGCTTCAGTCTCTACGATATATATATATCAGTGGTAGGATTCAAATTTTTTATTACCGGTTCTGTGGGCATGGCTTGATAAGCGTGGCAGGAGAAGGATACTGTAAAATCTCCATTCCCTCCCCACTCCAGGGGAAGGATACAACAAAATCCCCATTTCCTGCCGGTCAGCTGGGACTTGGGAGGCAAAGAATAGATGGGGATGGGGCCAGTCAGAGGTGGTATTTACTGGTTCCCCAAACTACTCAAAATTTCCGCTACTGGTTCTCCAGAACTGGTCAGAACCTTCTGAATACCACCTCTGATATATAGATTCCAGTTGGATTTATCACATTGCAGGTAGCTCTTTAAAGATATTGGCTACCTCGTTCATAATACACAGTCATTTTTTCTGTTGGCAATTCTAAGGAGGACAGAGTAGCACCTTTTTTCAATTTATATAATCGTTTCATTGACAATTCTTTTCCCACAGAGGAAAGTTCATGGATGCCCCGCCACTCTACATTGCATTAGGAATTACATGCTCAGACTCAATTCTATTAAAACATTCTACATTTTATGTTTCGCAAATGCTTATTTAACACATTATCTGAAAAGCAAAAGAGACTTGAAAGGCTACTAATTCTGCCCTCCTCCCATCATAGCAATAGCACTTAGACTTCTGTACTGCTTCATAGTGCTTTACAGCCCTCTCTAAGTGGTTTTACAGAGTCAACATATTGACCTAACAATTTGGGTCCTCATTTTACCCACCTGGGAAGGATAGAAGGCTGAGTCAACCTTGAACCTGGTGAGATTTGAACTGCCAAACTGCAGGCAGCCAGCAGTCAGCAGAAGTTGCCTGCACTCTAACCACTGCGCCACTGCGGCTCATCCCAAATTATCTTTCCAAACAACTCTGGACAGAATGCTGTTGCTGTCATTTTGCTTATTTTTCAAGTTAAGTAGCAGAAACTCTTGGAAAAGAGCTTGCAGTAACTCACTCAGCCAATTCCTGATTGAGTGGAAATAACTGCAATCAAACAGAATGTGTTTTTAACCAAGAGACCCCCCAACAACTCTGAGCAAGACAAGGCCTTCCTTGCCAAACCCTTTGCTACCTCAAAAGTCCAAATTGCAATAAAAGCAGTGGTGCCTTCCAAGGGAAGCCATCCAGCTCTGTAGATCCTTCCTGCATCATAGGAACTGCTGTGTGCTCTCTCCTAGAAATTTTCCATTTGCTTCTACACCAGCCTCCTGCCTGCAAAAAACGAATAAGCAAAGATGGATTCAAATTTCAGAAGCATGATTTTGAGCAATTACCTTGAAGAGGGGAAAACGAGTGGGGCACATGGTGTTTTTCTTCCCCCCCCCCCCCCCCCACAGGCTAAATAGATCTGTCAGGAAGAGCCAGCTGCAGGATGCCATTGCTAGAATACATTCATATACTGGTAAACTGGACCTAGCCAATTAAACATCAAAATGTTGGCTGCATTCAGTTCACAGGAAGACTTATATAAGTTCATTTTCATAGCGTGTGTGTCTGCATCTTTACACTTTAACTGACAGATTCCCACAGAGAATAGACTGGGGAGTTATCAATTATATGGTTAGCTGTACACTTGCAATTCTATGCTCTGTAGCTTTCTGACAGAAGCAGGCAGAAAAAGCTAGAGTTTAATTCCCACTTCAGCAAGACTCTTAATATTTTAAACAGTCCAGGATTATTATTATTATTTGCTTCCCCTTTCCACACTTTTATTTCTGAAAAGGATATCATTTTTAAAGCCCGTCTGCTACATTTTTTTCCCGGTTGTGCCAAAAAAAAAAAAGCACACAAGCCCATAAAAAATAAATTAAACTCCTCTGTTTTTAGTGGACTTCCCCAAAACATGGCATATGGTGTTACAGGGAGAGGAGATGCTTCCGGTTCAGACATTGCAAACCTGAGCAAATGTTCAGTCACAATGTACTTACCATATTTTTCAGAGTATAAGACACACATTCTTCCCCCCCCAAAAAAGAGAGGGTTAAAATTTGGGTGCATCTTATACACTGAATGTAGTTCCACCATCCACCAGCCCCCACCCTTTGGCCTCTGCCTCCCAGCAATTTGTCTCCATGCAGCAAACAGCAAACAGCCTGTTTCAGTTTCAGCACAGCTTGATTAGCACAAACAGATGATTGTTGGTTGGATCGGCCTCCCAACCATCAGCTGTTTCATGCTACAGGGATTGCCATTGCCTATTGCCACTTCCACATGCCCCATTTTCTGCCCATTCTGATTCCCACTGCCGGAACAGATGGAAAATGCGGCACGTGGAGGCCGAAAACGGGGCATGCGTATGCTGAAAATGGGATGCAGAGGCAAAAATGGGGCGGACAGAGGTGGCAATAGGCTATGGCAATCCCTGCATCCTGAAACAGTTGATCAACGGGAGGATGATCCAACCGACAATCAGCTGCTTGTACTAATCAGGCTGTGCTGAAATTGAAACTGAAACAGGTTGTTTGCTATTTGCTGCAATGAGGCAAATTGCTGAGAGGCAGAAGGTTTTTTTTCTTGTTTTCTTCCCCAAAAGCTAGGTGCGTCTTGTACTTTGGAGCATCTTATACTCTGAAAAATATGGTATATGTGGGTCTATATCTGTAGCCAATGCATGGGAACCTTCGTTTGAACTAAACTCCTGCAAAAGCAGGCAAAGTTTCCCCCATGGACAATCCATGCACAGTTCAGAGTCTTGCTCTCCATTGTTTAAAACTTTTCCGAAAGGTTTCTATAGGTAATCCTTCACCAAATCGTTATCTTGTGTGAGCAATGGGAGAAATTTCACAGTCTTCAGAGGTTCCATATTGGGTTATTGAGTAGATAGGTATTTTATTTGTTTGTAGTGTTTTTTATACTGGCAATTCCACAAGGACGTATGACAGTTTACAAAAGGAGAAATTTACTAGTAGTGATAAAAATTAACCAGTGCAATGGCTTGCCATCAGAAGTTGAAGGCTTTTAAGAAGAGACTGGCCAGACATTTGTCTGAAATTCCGCTTGAACCACAACAACACATGAGCACACAATAGCTACAAACTTATGGTAAACCGCTCCAAATTTGACTGCAGAAAATACAACTTCAGCAACAGTGGTCAATGCCTGGAATGCACTACCTGACACTGTGGTTTCTTCCCCAAACCCCCAAAACTTTAACCTTAGACTGTCTATCTGGCCCTCACCCCATTCCTAAGAGGTCTTTGAAAGGTATGCATAAGCGCACCAGCATGCCTTCCATCCCTGTCCTAATCGTCCCTTGTATTCGTATTCATTTCATGTATTCATAATCATGTTTTTACTTATATACTTAATTTTGAGTAGTTCGGAGAACCGGCAAATGCCACCTCTTGATAAGTAGTAAAATATTGAACCTGGTTAAGAATTCTGTCAATACTTGTGAACTCCTTTATACAGATAAATCATGCTTATTCGGTTCATAAAGGTCTGTGAGATTAAGGCTGCAAAGCAGGGGTAAAATTCAGCAGGCTCTGGAGAACCGGTAGCGGACATTTTGAGTAGTCCGAAGAACCGGCAAATACCACCTCTGGCTGGCCCCAGAGTGCGGTGGGAATGGAGACTTTGCAGTATCCTTCCCCTGCCACACCCACTAAGCCATGCCCACTAAGCCACGCCAACAGAACCAGTAATAAAAAATAATGAATTTCACCCACTGATGTGAAGTTTTTGAAAACTGGCTGTAAGCAAAGTCAGGAACTGTTCAACAGGGCACCCCTTTCCATGCATAATGAACCCTTTCCTAATAAGTACAGAAAACTGGAAAGAGCCTATAAAACTCTCCAACTTGCTTATTTTTTCTGACACTTCATGTCCCAGAGATAATAAGAATGGCTTTACAATGAGACCATGCAAAATCCATTGTATATATTTGATTCCGCCAGGTTTCTTTCCCCCTCAGCAAGAAAGAAACTCGGCTTCTGAAAATTGCTCTCTAAACACCTTACTTGTCCAACTGTGAGATAGTTCATAGTTACGATGGCTGGGTTCCCCCCCCCCCATCTCCACCCCCGCCCTCCACCACAACTCCACCATCACTTCCCACTGCCACCCCCTCCCTCCCCCGGCTTGTAATTTTGTCATATAAATGCAAACTTTCCTTTTGGATTTGCAGGCGGGGTGGGGGGGCAGAGTAGCGGAGTCCCATTTTGCAGCAGCAAGAGAGAAAATGCCGCCCCATTGAAAAGGTCCCATTTTTACCCTCACATTACATTTGATAATTTCCCCAAGATACCGGAGCAAACTCGTGGCCATGAGCAAAGAAAGCAGACAAAGGAGGAAATCGGTTTGTTTGCAAGGAAGGTGGGGGGAACTGTGTTGGGTTGGGGGGAGGACACCAAGAAAACTTGGACTGTTTGGGAGACGGTGGAGGAACTGGTGGGGGGGAGGGGAGAAGGCCCTGAAAATTGCTTTTTATAATTAAAATTCTGGGGAGGGGGAGGGAGGGAGGGGGAGGTGGGCGACGAAGGAGGAAATCTCAGATTTTTTGTATCTTGAATATTTACAATAAAAAGCTTCAAGTGCTTGTCAAGGGAAGGTAATGTGTCATTAGCCAGAGCTGCTCTACGGTTTCTCCTCTTGGACATGACAGTGCAGGAGGATAAGGGAAGAGTAATTATAGCTCAGCAGGGCTGCCACGTGTGATAAATGAGTAATCAGCCCACCAAAGTCCCTGTCCTCAAAGGAGGGCTATTACAGCCTTATCAGCTGCAAGCCCAGGTGTAGGGCAGCTCAAACTGAGGCCCAGGCCCAGCGTGGACGGCTCATTTTCAGCCAGAAGCTGCCTGCTCTTTGTGCTTGCGTGCTTGTCTCTTTGTGCTGGTGCCACAGGGATTTTGGGTAAGGGGTGGGGGAGGCGGTTGTGGTTTCTACCAATGTCTCAAGCTAATATTGAATCTCCATATGCTCCAGAGCTTATATGCATGAGGGATTGTGCACACTCTTGTATGTGTTTTGTTAATGCGTGTCACACAGGGTTTGCAAAATGCAACGTTTGCCCAGTTATTTTACTTCGCTTCCATTTTCCACCTCAACCGCCTCTCCTCCTCCTCCTCCTTCTCTTCCTCCTCCCCCCCTCCCATGACTCCAGTTTTGCTGCTGCACAACTTCCGACATGTGAGGAAACATCTTCTTACTTTGCGGTGCTGAATCATCTGTCTGCATTCAAGGGTGATGGTTCTGTCTGCCTTGATGCAGTTGTTTATGGAGAACAGAAATAGTTACACATCAGACTCAAGTTCGCTCTTTGAGAAAAGTTAATCAAACACTAATGCATGCAGTAAGTTCCCTGAGAGGTCTAATGCATGCTACCAATACCAATATTTGCAAACAGTGCAAGAAATCTCAGGTGTAATAATAATTTTTCTTCTTCTTCTTCTTCTTCTTCTTCTTCTTCTTCTTCTTCTTCTTCTTCTTCTTCTTCTTCTTCTTCTTCTTCTTCTTCTTCTTCTTCTCCTCCTCCTCCTCCTCCTCCTCCTCCTCCTCTTTCTCCTCCTCCTCCTCTTACTTTACCCTCCTTCTCTTCCTTTCCACTTCCTTTCCTCCTTTTCCTCTGCTTCTGTTTCTTCTGTTCTTGGTATTTCTTTTGCTGTTTCTTCTGCTGCTACTGCTTCCTCTTCCTCCTCTTCTTTTTCCTCCTCCTCCCCTTCCCCTTCTCCTCTTCCTTCTCCATCATCTTCTAACAAATTATGGTACAAATTTTTAACAATTGTTGCTTTTTTGAAATAAATATATTTATAGATAGATAGATAGATAGATAGATATGAATATATAAGAATATATATATATATATATATATATATATATATATATATATATATATATATATATATATATATATATATATATATTTACATATACCTACCTACCCACCATGCATTGTATATATACACTATGTATGTGTGTGTGTGTATATGTATGTATGTATGTATACATACATACATACACACACACACACACACACACACACACACACACACAATGTATGCATGCATGCATGCAGGTAGGTGGGTAGGTAGGTAGGTATATGTGAAGCTGCATGTTCAGTGGCAAAAGAGCAATAAAAATTATGACTCCAGTGTGCCGTTGCTTATCAAAGGAATGTAACGTGAGCAGCCTTGTTATCTTGAGATCAAGGGTTTTTTTGCCCCCTCCCTTTCCAAAAGAGGCAGGGGGCAGAGAACGACGGCTCTGAAGAAGCTTGGCTTTCTCAACAGATAACCCTGCAGACATGAGCTCTTGGGTCTGGCGGGCCAGGAAGGTGGGTGGTAAAACATCTCCATGAAATCATCTGTGCATAAGTGCAAACAGGTCAGGCTGTAAGGAGGGAGGGGGTTAAACTGGAATCAAAAAGGGGGGGAACTAATTTCATTGCAGTTAATGGCAAAGAAAAGCAGGCAGGGAAGGACTCTTGTAACAAAAGAGCAGGTCTTCGGTTGGTCATGCACCATTTGTCGGACTGCGGGTGCTTCTCTCTTCAAGAGCTTCAAAGCCATTATTGTAATGTGGGAAAAGTAGAAAGAAATACTCCCTTCTTGGTCACTGGAAGTTGGGTCTGAGAGGGGCTGTGTGCGTCCGTACCTGCCTTTCCTTTCGGTGCTGTTTGTTCAAAGTCCTTTCTAATTCCCTCTAGTGAAAGTCCACTGGGAACCAGCAAAGGTCACGGTGTCCCTTCTGAGCTCTTGGCCGGGTTTTCTCTTCCTGGGTGACTTTACTGCCAGCAGAGATGATGAAGAGAGGCTCCAAAGTCATCGTCTCCTTTTTGTTTTTCAACCGGAAAATTTACTCTTCAAAAGAGTAAGGTCTAAACTTCAGGGGAGGGAATAACACACATGCTTGGCTGACTGGTGATTTTTGAATCTAATAAAGGCTCTCAACCATTGTGGGATGGGATATGATTTCTCCTGTAGTGGTAGTTATCATGGCAAACAGGGTTTTTAGAAAACAGTGGGGAAAGAAAATCAACTTCCTTTCCTCTCTTCTCTCTCTCACTTCTTTTCTTTTCTCTTCTCTTCTTCCTCTTGTTGTGGCAGATTCTTCAGCCACTCTGTGTGTGAGAGAGGGAGAGGGAGGGGAGGGTGCAAATAAAGAAACATTTATTCAATGACATCACAAGAAAGTTGCCTTTGAACATTTCTAATTTGCAAACTCAAGTGTTTTGTAAATTATGGAAGCCCAGTTATTACTTGGAGGCTGAATAAAAATGGGTCATCTAACAAGAAGAAAGATGAAAAATGGTGCTACAAATGTTGTTTAAACAGTTCATTTTCTGTCCTTCCAGCATCTCGCCCACCCCTGTATGTTCTCTCACTGGCACACACACAAATACCTTTCAAAAAGAGCTTGTTCTTATATATTTATAGGCCAAGTAAGATTGTGCAGGACCTCGCAGCTGATTCTCAGGGCTGCTTAAGTGTGAAGAGCAGAAGTGACATTCTAGTCTTTAATAAATCAGTATAAAACTGCTTATGAATCCTGCAATTTACCATTTTTAAATACAAATGGGGGGGGACCTCACTACAAATGAAAAAGTGATTCACCCTGGTGTAAATGTGTGTGAGGGTTTGGATGTACACACACACACACACACATTAAAAAATCACATCTAATCAACCAGATCACATGCAAGGACACACATATATACTCACGCACATTCTCAAAAGCAGAAGGAAAAAATTAAGAGGCCCAGAAGGGAAACATCAATATTGACTAGATTAGATTTTGAGAACTATTTTTCCCTTGATTTACAAAAGATCATAGAGAAAACAAATTACCTGTTCCCTTTACCATAAATTCAGCAAATCGTCCATTTCAAATGTATATTATTTTTCCCGTTCAAGCTAAAGCATTACATTATGAACCAACATGTATCTATTAATTGCAGTTTGACTCTAAAAAATATGGATTGTGGGTATCATTAGCAAGCATGTAGGAGACAACTTTAGCAGGATTCCTTTTAAGCTGTTTAGATAATATGTACATTATACACAGACAAAGAAAATAAGTTGCCGAGTGTTATTTTTTTAATACCCTCAGAGATTACTGCAGCCATTGGGTTTATTTTTAACTAAGGTTTGCTCCCTTTATGTTCTAAGGTTGTAATAAATCACTTGTGTGATAAATTACAATATATTATACACACACACAGACACACAAACAAAAGCAAAATGTCAAGTGAACAAACGGCAGACTTGTGGAGTAATAGAACAAAGATGGTTGCTTGTGACTTTGAGCTAGTTTATACACTGAAGTTATAGAACAGACAATCTTTTACGTTCCCCACAATTGCCAAGGCAAGCCACTCACTTTCCCACCTTATAACCATTCGTTTAGTGAGCATTTAAAGTTATGCGGTGGCTCAGTGGTAAGACGCTGAGCTTGTCGATCAGAAAGGTCGACAGTTTGGCGGTTTGAATCCCTAGCGCCGTGTAATGGAGTGAGCCCCCGTTACTTGTCCCAGCTTCTGCCAACCTAGCAGTTCAAAAGCATGTAAAAATGCAAGTGGAAAAATAGGAACCATCTTGGTGGGAAGGTAACAGCGCTCCGTGCATCTTTGGCATTTAGTCATGCTGGCCATATAATCACGAAGACGTCTTCGCACAGCACTGGCTGTTCGGCTTTGAAACGGAGATGAACACTGCCCCCTAGAGTTGGGTACGACTAGCACATGTGTGCCAGGAGAACCTTTAGCTTTACCTATAGTTACAAAAGCACTGAAAAAGGTGACTTATGACTGGTTTTCACACCTACAACCATTGCAGCATCCCCCTGCTGAGCCCTCCCAGGCCACCCTTACATTTTGTGATCAAAATTTAGGCAGTTGGCAATTGGCATGTATTTAAGGACTCCTCAATTTGTCCAATGGAAGGTTACAAATAATCAGACACAAGGATTTTAGTAGTATATAAATTAGCTACAGCAGAAGCCAGGATCTGCACTGACAATAGCATAGCATTTTAGGGAATGTTGTGGCCTGCCAGTGGTCAGCGGAGCTGGCAGCAGAGTTGGACAGTGAGGATGTTGGGGAGGAGATGGGCCAATCCTGGAGACTGGGGAAGGCTCGGACGAGGGTTCTGCGTCAGAGGCAGAGATGGGGCCAAGGCCGTCTGGCAGTGATCAGGTGCCTACAGAGCTAAACAGCAGTGAGACAGATGAACAGCTAGAGCCTGTTCCCAGTGTGTGCATGCGCAGAGCTGCCAGTATAAAAGAACAACTCAGAAATCAGGGTAGACTTGGGAGTAAAGTCACAGTTGGAAGGTGATTGGCCCCTCCCATAGGAAATAAAAGAGCAGCAAAAGATGAGTGGGCTTTTGCAGGAAACAGTTTGTTTGTTTGATCGGTATATTCATTCAGGAGTGTGAAGATCTGTCCTTGAATCTCAGACTCTGTGCCTAGTTTTTCCTTACACAACACCTCCTTTGAAAAATACTTACATGGCAGCTTTCCAAGATAGATAAGGTCTTTAGTCATAAATATTTCTTTGAAAGACTGGCCTTGCTGAATGTGAATGAGAGGAATTCACATTTGTTTAATAAAAGGGGTTTTGTCGGGACCAGGACTCTGCCTCGTGCTTTTGGGGGAAGGTCAGAACAGAGAATTAAACCCTTCTCTAACTCCTATAGCCTAGATGACACTCCGCCCAAAGCTTCACCTATGAGACTCAGATGTACAAAGAGATGGGAGTTCAGTCTCTAGCTATTTTCATGAAAAGGTGATAGAATACAAGGATGATTTTATCATCTACTTTTCCCATCTTAAAGGGATGAAACCTTGTAGGACTTTTTCATTCTACCTCTTTTAATTCCCTTTCCTTAGCATTACTGGTGAGTGGATATCAGCAACCTCTCCACCTTCATAGGACAGTGAGGTGATGGAACTTGCTGGGCTATTCACTCTGTTTTATTAAGTTATTTTCTGGGACATTGATTACATCTTTTATTATTATTTTCTCTTTTCAAGCAAAGGCCTGGTTGCTGTCAGTCAAGAAGGGCCAATTTACTCTTCTCTGAAGTCTAAATTAATGCCATGCTGGAAAAAGAAATAATTCCTGCCAAAAAGTTTACACCACCAAGAATATTTGAAATAATTGCTCAAGCACCTTGAAAATGGAATGACCTAAACAGATACCTCTTTTGCAGAGTAAAAAGAAAAGCACCTGGAAAATTGCAAAATCTTTCAGATTCAGCATCAGTCCAAATTCATTTCTTGCAGAGGACTTTGGAAATTGGGTGGGGGCAGGGCTATAGGTTGCCCACCCACCTTGTCATGAATCTAAGTTCCCATTTCTGCTTGGTTTAAAAATGCCCGCAAAGATTTAGGGAAAGATAAAGATAGCAATCGCTTTTCTCGTGTGCCAGATTTTAGCTAGGAGGGGAATTTTTTCTCCCCACAGTGATTGCTACACAGGAGATTGATATATTTTTTTAAAAAAACAACTCCCAGAAAACAGTTTAAAACAAATAAAAAAGCTAAGTAAAGAGTTAAAATAACATGGTGGTTAGTAAGCCTAACATTAGAGAGCCAGTTTGGTATAGTGATTAAAGCACCAGGCTAGAGACCGTTAGTTCTATTTATCAAACTTACCAAGGAAAGATCCAATCTAGAACTAAGGAGAAATTTCCTGTCAATGAGAACAATTAACCAGTGGAACGGTGTATCTCCAGAAGTTGTGAGTGCTCCAACACTGGAGGTTTTTAAGAAGATATTGGACAGCCATTTGTCCAGAATAATATAGGGCAGGGTTGACAAACCTTTTCTGCACTGAATGCCGAAATGGGAATGTGCAAACGCCGGAAACCGAAAAAGCAGCTGCCTAGGAAGATGATCTTCAGGTTTCCAGCATGTGTATGCGCAATGCCTCCTGGTCTTCCGGTTTCTGGTGTGCATGCATGCGCAAAGACCAGCTGACAGATGTGCATCAGTGGTGGGTTGTAGGAAGTACGCCCCGGTACAGGCGTACCAGAGCCTGCCCGGAGCACCGGATACCATTCCAGTATGGTGCTCCAGAGGGTCCACCCACCCACCTGAGCTCCTTACCGGTCTTTTAGGTCTTTAGCGCTTACACGCACAGCGCATACAGCGCCTGCGCAATGCTCCGCTGAGCAGCTGGAGCATCATGGAGGCGTTAAGATGCATGCATGTGCTAAGACGCATGCACACAGTGCATGCATGTGCACGCGCACTGTGTGCATTTATGTGGATGCCACTGGGCCCATTCCAACCGTACCGGTTGGAACGGAATCCAGAACCCACCACTGGTGTGCATGCACATCCCGGAAACTGGAAGCTCATCTTCCCAGTGTGTTCACTCGCATTGGGTGGCTGCTCTTCCAGTTTCTGGCACTCCCGTGCATGTAAACACAGCTGGCTGGCACACCGGAACCTGAAAGAGCAACAGCTGACAGCTCGCATGCTCGGAGAGATGGCTCTGCCGCCACTTCCAGCACGCATGCCATGGGTCCACCATCATGAATATAGGGTCTCCTGCTAGCACTGATGAGGTTAGCTAGTTGGGTAATGAAATATCTGCAAGAAAACCACCAAACACAGAGAGCACCAAGGACCCCACAACACACTATTTCCACTTAATGGATGCAAAATAAGTCAAATGAAAGAGAGACTCCACTTCCTAAGGCAGATTATTCTGCTGTTAAATGATTCCCATTTTTGCGGATTCCTCCGTGTAAGAAAACTATTTTAGATGTTAAGAACCAGAGGCGTGAGACAAGCTTGCAGACTTCTTCCCTGACTCTTCAGGGAGGCTGAGATATTTAAGGGTCTCGGGAGTGACGTACATTCTCTCTGCAACCCAAGAATAAAAAGCAGAACTCTCTCTATGTGTACTTTCTTCAGATCAGTATCTGAAGTGATGCTAGAGCATAGACAAGTGACATGTCTCTACTGTGCTTTGTCTTAAGGTCCAGGGTCAAGTTTTAAAGGCCAGCTCCTTCAGGTCCCACCATTCCAGAAGTGGAGCACAAATGTAAATCATCTAAAAATGAATCTGTATGGTTTCTGGCCCTCCAAAGACTAATATTATATTTATGGATTTAAATCCACTGGGAAATGTAAGCAAAGGCGTGTTCTAGCTGATTCAGGCAGAATAGATGTCAAATGTTATATCTGCAACTTATCCCTTCTGCACCAATTGCGTTACTGCTGCTGCTGCTGCTGCTGCTGCTGTTGTTGTTATTATTATTATTATTATTATTATTATTATTATTATTATTATTATTATTTCTGCATCGAAACATAATCCCATGTGGAAATATCCCAAGTCTTCCAGGAACATTGCAACATCATTAAATAGTCTGTGCAGCACATCTAGATAGTTTCCAAATAATAAATATCCACACTTTTACTCTCCTTTACCCCCCTTCTTTATTTCTATTTATGTTAAAGACTGGGACAGCTTCTCAGTGGACTGAAATAAATATACTGTATGGCATATATTAATCTCTGTGGAGGATGGAAAAATAACTTGATTTTCCAAAGATAGCTTAAAAAAACATATGGGAATTATCAGAAGCAAAGCAATTGCGAATTCATTTGTTACTTCGACTGGATTCCTTATGATTTATTTCCTGTAATAGATGTGCAACTCTAGAATGATGTAAAGAGATTTTTGTTTTGTTTTGTTTTAAATGCCACCTGGTGTTTTTGTACACATACATATGTAGCTCATGGAATTCATGTAATGCAGGGATGAAATTCAGCAGGTTCTGGCAGGTTCTGGCAGGTTCTGGAAAACCAGTAGGGGAAATTTTGAGTAGTTTGGAGAACCGGCAAATAACACCGCTGGCTAGCCCCAGAGTAGGGTGGGAATGGAGATTTTGCAATATCTTTCCCCTGCCATGCCCACCAAACTACATCGAAAAAGAACCAGTAGTAAAAAGATTTGAATTTCACCACTGATGTAATGTCAGATATTGAAATTTCGTTTAGTGTATTATTGAGAAAGAGGTAGGTCAGGTGCCAAAATTAAATGTAGAGCTGGAAAAGTTGGAAAGAAATAAGAACTGGAGATTTGTAATCAGGCAGTGTTAGAGATAATTTATGTTTCAGTTTTATTATTATTTAATTTTGGCAACACCAAGTTCAGAAGACTCTCTGCAGTTCACAATGTAAAACAGAATATGGATATGAGATATAATATGTGTGTGTGCATGCGCACGTGCACGGTGGCTCAGTGGCTAAGACACTGAGCTTGTCAATCAGAAAGGTCGGCAGTTCGGCGGTTTGAATCCCTAGCGCCACGTAACGGAGTGAGCTCCCATTACTTGTCCCAGCTTCTGCCAGTCTAGCAGTTCAAAAGCATGAAAAATGCAAGTGGAAAAATAGGAACCACCTTTGGTGGGAAGGTAACAGTGTTTTGTGCACCTTCGGCATTTAGTCATGTCAGCCACATACCACGGAGACGTCTTTGGACAGTACTGGCTCTTTGGCTTTGAAACAGAGATGAGCACCGCCCCCTAGAGTCGGGAACGACTAGCACATATGTGTGAGGGGAACCTTTACACACACACACACACACACACACACACACACACACACACGGTGCTGGAACTTCCCGATTGCAACGCTCATTTGCAAGTCGGGCAAATTTTTGAAAACATTTCGCTTCACATCCTAGAAGCTTCTTCAGCTCTGGCTGGACGGTGGAGAATGGAAGGAGTGTGGCAAAATTCACTTAGCAACTATTTTACTTAGCAACAGAAATATTTGGCTCAATTTTGGTCGTATGTCAAAGACTACCTGTACTCACAATATACAATGGTTGCTTATAATAGGAATCATACTCAAGTTTGCCTTTCTTCTGTTTATGACAATGATTCTGGCTTTTGCCCTACCTCTAAATATAAGCCTAACATAAAAAGGTAAAAGGTAAAGTTTCCCATCACACATGTACTAGTCAGAGGTGGGTTCCTACCAGTTCACACCTATTCGGTAGAACCGGTTCGTCAAATCTACCGAACCGGTTAGAAGAGGTTCCACCAGTGGACCCGGAAAGCAGGCCACACCTACAGAAGGGGTTCCAAAAATTTTTGAAACCCACCACTGGTCCTTGGATAGGATTATTCTACACTATCATGCTCATATTTATAAAACTCAGTGCCTCTGTGAAAGGTAAGGATGACTACTGCGTTTGTGGTGCAATCAGAACATTGCATGTGTTGAAGTTGTTTTAACGCAAACCAAAGATGCCTTTTAAAAAAGAAGTTTATATCATATTCTTATGCATGCCAGTGCTGTGTGCTGCATCTTCATATCCGGTCACATGGGCGGCAAGCCACTCCCATCCAGTCACATGGGCAGCAAGCCACTCCCACAAAGGAGGCCACACCCACAGAGTAGGTTCGAACAATTTTTGAAACCCACCACTGGTACTAGTGGTTCCTGAATCTAGGGGGCGGTACTCATCTCCGTTTCCAAGCCAAAGAGCCAGCGCTGTCCTAAGGCAGCTCAGTGGTCTTGTGGCTGGCATGACTAAACACTGAAGGCGCATGGAACGCTATTACCTTCCCACCAAAGGTGGTTCCTATTTTTCTACTTGAAATTTTACGTGCTTTCGAACTGCTATGTTGGCGGAAGATGGGACAAGTAACGGGAGCTCACTCCATTACATGGCACTGCCGAACTGCCGACCTTTCTGCTTGACAAGATCAGTGTCTTAGCCACTGAGGCACCTTAAGCCTAACATACCATTCATTAATTAGCCTGCCTCCGGAAATCCAATCTAAATATTATCAATATGTGGCATTATCCCACTGGCTCAGGTGTATGTAAAGAAATGACATTTATTGATATTATGAATATAAATTCAATTGACATTTATTAGTATTAGCCAATGAAAATTTAATTCGGAAAAGCCTAGACAGAGCACCTGGATTATTATAGTGATACTAACATTAGGGAAATCATGCTGGAATTCTAACCAAGCACCTTTTCCCAATAACATTGAAAGCCTTTTAGATGTGACTCATTGGATGTTCATTGTGGATTGGTTTTTTTTCATTCTTCCAACCATTCTTTTTCTTTCAAAAATGCATAGCAAGAAAATCCACACACAGCTTCATGAGGTTCAGTTTCTTAATAAGAATATAATTTATCTTATTTGATTTTTCATTACCATTTTATGCCTGCGTACACGAGAAAGAAGGGGGAATTGTGTGTCTGTTGTGCATATATATTTATCTCTATGTGTTATGTATATAGGATATATGTATATACAGAAAGGGATGCGGTGGCTCAGTGGTTAAGATGCTGAGCTTGTCAATCAGAAAGGTCGGCAGTTTGGCAGTTCTAATCCCTAGCGCTGCGTAACAGAGTGAGCTCCCATTACTTGTCCCAGCTTCTGCCAACCTAGCAGTTGTAAAAATGCAAGTAGGAAAATAGGAACTGCCTTTGATGGGAAAGTAACAGCGTTCTGTGTGTCTTCGGCATTGAGTCATGCTGGCCACATGACCACAGAGGTATCTTCGGACAGCGCTGGATCTTCAGCTTTGAAACGGAGATGATCACCGCCTCCTAGAGTTGGGAACGACTAGCACATAGGTGCAAGGAGAACCTTTACCTTTGCCTTATATACAGATAGTCCTTGACTTATTGAATTGAATTGAATTTATTTGATTTCTATGCTGCCCAATCCCGAAGGACTCCGGGCGGCTTACAGAATAAAAAGAAATTAAAGGAACTTAAAAACAAAGTTAAAAAGGAACGCAACAAACACCCAATCAGAAGGCCTGCCAGAAAAGCCAGGTTTTAATGGCTTTGCGAAAGTGGGGAGGGCCCAGATCTCTGGGGGCAGCTCATTCCATATGGCCGGAGCAGCAACAGAGAAGGCCCTACTCCTCGGCGCCGCCAGCCGGCATTGTCCTGCTGAAGGCACCCGGAGAAGGTCCATCCTGTGCGATCTTATTGGTCTAAGGGAATTATGTGGCAGGAGACGGTCTTATGACCATAACTGAGTCCAAATTTCTGTTGCTAAGTGAGCCATTTGTTAAGTGAGTCTTGCTCCATTTTATGAACTTTCTTGCCAAGTTGTTAAGTGAATCCCTGCAGTTGTTAAGTTAGTAACCGGTTGTTAAGTGAATCTGGCTTCCCCATTGATTTTGCTTGGTTATAACAGGGGATGTCATGACCGCAGGACACCAGCAGCCGTCATAAATATGAATCCTTTGCCGACTTAGATCACATGACCATGGGGATGGTGCAAAGGCCGTGTGAAAAATGGTCCTAAGTCACTTTTTTTCAGTGCCATCGTAACTTTGATCTGTCACTAAATGAACTGTTGTAAGGTGAGGAGTACCTGTATAACTTTTTTCATCACTGCCCTCTAAAAATAGGTCTCATGAAACTGTGTAGCTCTTGTTTATGTGTCCCAAAGGTGTTTTTTCAAGAGGCAACTGGACTTTCTTTGTTTTTCCTTGAAGATGTTTCACTTCTCATCCAAGAAGCTTCTTCAGTTCTGATGTAAGAACTGATGAAGCTTCTTGGATAAGAACCGAAACATCTTCAAGGAAAAACAAAAAGAGCCCAATGGCCTCTTGAAAAAACACCTTTGCGTTAAACTGGAGGAAAACTGACTAAGTGATGCAGCAACAAAGCTGAGAAAATGCTGATTTATATATGGGCCTGTTTGCCTGTTTTCTACTGTTCTTAAAGTTCTAGATTTCTAATAGTCAGCTTTTGTTGTTAGTTGCGAAGTCGTGTCTGACCCATCGTGACCCCATGGACAATGTTCCTCCAGGCCTTCCTGTCCTCTACCATCCCCTGGAGTCCATTTAAGCTCACACTTGTTGCTTCAGTGACTCCATCCAGCCACCTCAGAGCTTCTTCAGCTCTGACTGGATGGTGGGGAACGGAAGGATTGATACTCCTTGAATTTGAATTTGAATTTATTAAAATTTATAGGCCGCCCTTTTCCCTGAGGGGACTCAGGGCGGCTTACAATCACAAGGGAGGGAAGTGCAACATCAAAAACAAAACAAAATGTGAACAAAGAAAAAAATAGTAAAACACAACTTTCGTTCAACAATCAAACACTCGGGCGGGTGAATTAGGAACCTATCCCCAGGCCTGCTGGGAGAGCCAGATCTTGAGGGCTGCGCGGAAGGTCTGGATAGTGGTGAGGGTACGGATCTCAGCGGGGAGATCGTTCCACAGGGTCGGAGCTGCAACAGAAAAGGCTCTCCTCCGTGTGGTCGCCAGTCGGCATTGACTGGCAGATGGGATTCGGAGGAGGCCCAGTCTGTGCGATCGAATTGGTCGAAGGGAGGTAATCGGCAGGAGGCGGTCTCTCAAGTTAGGGTTAGGCCTTGCAGACAGCTGGTCATTTGCATCCTTTTACAGAGTCCTTAAGATCACCTGGAGATTTATCTGTGTCCCCAGGGTCCCCTCAGTGGTGCAAATGGGTGTGAAGCCTTCTTGGAACTGATGAGAGGGGAGTGTGTTGTAGACTGGAGGTAGATGATGCCATATCTTCCCCCCTCTGTTGGGAGAGGATTGTTCAATTTTGACCTAGATGGCTTCTTTGACCCTTCTTTCACACCAGCGGTCCCCTCTGTCCAAAATGTGTACCGTTAGCTGTGTGGTGTGTGTATGTGTGCATGCGCATGGGTAGATAAGTAGAGACAACATGATTTGGGAAAAGAATGCTCAGGAGAGTATCATAAAACACGGCTGTTACTGCTGTGATCAATGCTTATCAGCAGCAGCTGTATAATTTAAACTGTAATAATCTATATCTATTTAGAGATATGTCTAGTTGGATAGCAGGACCATCAGTGGGACACAGACATCAGTGTCGCTCCACATGAGAAGTAAAACGGCTACTAAGCAGTAGCAGTAGAGTTACAGTAACCAAAATGTTCACTTCTGTTTTAAAATTTGGAAAAAAAGTTTTTTTTAGCCCGAGCACCCCTGATTGTTCCTTTCTCTAAATAAACAACCAGCAATCAACAGGAGACATTGAGAGTTCTATAAAATGAAACCTACTTTATCTGCTAAAGGTAAAGTTTCCCCTCACACATGTGTGCCAGTCGTTCCAAGCTCTAGGGGGCGGTGCTCATCTCCGTTTCAAAGCTGAAGAGCCAGCACTGTCGGAAGATGTCTCTGCGGTCATGTGGCCGGCATGACTAAATGGAACGCTGTTACCTTCCCACCAAAGGTGGTTCCTATTTTTCTACTTGCATTTTTACATGCTTTCGAACTGCTAGGTTGGCAGAAGCGGGGAGAAGTAACCGGCGCTCACCCCATTATGCGGCGCTAGGGATTCAAACCGCGAAACTGCTGACCTTTCTGATCGACAAGCTCAGCATCTTAGCTACTGAGCCACCGCACCCCACTGAGATACCTTTATTTGCTAGGCTGAAATTAAAGACCCCCGACTTGCTGCTGGTTCAGGCCAAAGGCATCTCTCATCATGTGCACTTTTAAACTCTGGTATCCAAATAGTAATTTTGGATAGAAAATCATTCTACATTTTACCCACTGGGTCAAGACTCTTGGGGACTTCTGTGTTACTCCTTAGTTCTTGCTATTTGATTTTGGGACAACTTCCTGTTGAGACAGGCAATAATTGTTTTAGACATTACGTTTACCCACCCTCAAAAGACTCATCATTCTCAAAGATACTATTTATAAAAAAAAAAGTGGGCTGCCCTATATGGAGACAAGCATGAACAAGAAGGCTATGAATAAATAATGCAGTCTAATTTTCCATTATTACAGCTATCATTTAAAAAATGCATGTCTGGCAGGACATTGTAATGATTTTGTATTACTTAGGAAAACTTCTTTGGTTCTTCTTCTCTCTCGCTTCCACCCTCCTCTCCCCCCCTCACCTCTAACCCAGTTCCTTCATTACTACTTCATTAGATTTGATTTCCTTTAGTGTTTGCAGAGTTTCTGAAGCAAACAATCAAACAAGTATAGTGGCTTTAAAAAATGCCTCTGAGATTGCCAACACTTTAGATGCTTCCAGTGCCCCGTTCTTCAAATGCTCCGAACATGTTACGTTTTGGCATCCATAGCAAAACCCATAAGCTGTGACAGGTTAAGATGACTCTGTAGACTTGACCACAAGGAAGCTGAATGCATGCCAACCGTTCCTCCTCACCGTTGCGCACGATGTTGCCATGTAGCAGAAGGGGGGAAAAAGGCCAAATCCATAACTTTCCTTTTAGGTTTCCTGACCTGGAGAGTGGGCAATTTTCCGTGCTCTGGATAATGTTAGTCATTTGGGTTGATTAAAAAGGTGGGGGTGGGTGGGTGGAGGGGAGGGAAATGGACAACTGGGACATTCTGTGAACATTTAGCTGACCTTGTACCTATGTTGCATAGGTAATTGTTATGGGGTTAGAGAGTACTTGTAGACACCGCGCACTGGTTAAATTAAAATGCATTGATCACAGAAACTCTGCAATCAATATATCCCAATGTGGATTTTCTAACGCTCCAAAAGGCCCAAGGTGTATGTTAACAAGTCTTTACTCTCTCTAGCAAGCAAATATGCACTCCCCAAGATTCCTTGGAACTTTTTAGTTCCTGCCGAGTTTTCATCAACTTACAGTCCATTCAAAATTAGGGTGGTATTATCTCTCAATTAAAAAATAATAATATTGCAGTTATTAAGTTTATCTGAACTGTGAAGGTAGGGTGAGATAAAAATTGATCAAGTCATGGGGTGCAATTGTCCAATAGCACCCCATGAGTTTTTACAAATAAATTATGGGGAGGATCTTTCCCCCCCCCTCTCTGTCAGGGTGGGAGGAAGAGAGAGAGAGAGAATGTGTACCCTCCACTGAGCCACTGTCTTTTAAAGAAAGTGATATTTTAATTATCTGTCCTACAAATATAATTAACAACCTTCTCAATTCTAATTCCAATATCCTAGCATCACTAAAGCTCCAGTTAATTTTAATTCAATTTTTCAATATTAATAGCACTATGTTAGCTGCCATAAAAGAATTATTTAGTAGCATTAAAATTATACTGCTCATATTAAATTCCTAGATATCCTTCCTTCCTTCCTTCTTTCTTTCCTTCCACCCACATTGTAGGCTGGCTTTCTGTGTATCTGCTACTTATAGTTAAAATGTTTATGAGAATAAAAATTAGGTCCTCCATTTTCATATATTCTCATGTCAGTGGGCATTGCTCTTCCTAATGGCCTCTGTTATTTGATTAAACTTTTTTCCCCCCTGAAATGATACATGGGTCCAACAGTGCACATCACTTGAAGTGGGTGTAAACAATAGTACATTAAAATAGACATTTCTTAGAATGTTCACCTGTCAAATCATATGTAATTTTAGTGGGGGGAGTTTAGTATCACAGCATTATGGAATCAACAAAATGAATCAATTTACAACCCCAGATTGCTTTGTTTGAGTCATAAAGCTGAAACTGTGCAGGGTTTTCAAGAAATGAACCTTGCAAAAATGCTTACATCAGACATGAGCAACTCTATAAGTTCTTTCGTTCTTTCATCCATTTTCCCCCACTGATCTTAGGATATTACATGAAACAAACAAAATATTAAGTCATTATATTTATGGACAAAATGATTAGGGGACTGGAGGATAAAACATATGAAGAACGGTTGCAGGAACTGGGTATGTCTAGTCTGATGAAAAGAAGGACTCGGGGAGACATGATAGCAGTGCTCCAATATCTCAGGGGCTGCCACAAAGAAGAGGCAGTCAAGCTATTCTCCAAAGCACCTGAGGGCAGGACAAGAAGCAATGGATGGAAACTAATCAAGGAGAGAAGCAACCTGGAACTAAGGAAGACTTTACTGACAGTTAGAGCAATTAACCACTTGCTGCGAATGCTCCAACACTGGAAGTTTTTAAGAAGATGTTGGATAACCATTTGTCTGAAGTGGTGTAGGGTTTCCTGCCTCAACAGGGTTTGGACTAGAAAACCTCCAAGACCCCTTCTGTTATTCTAATGTAGTTACTTACCAAGCACATCTAAATTATATGAAAGTAATCAAAACATCTTTACAATCCCCAAGGCCTGCCACAACTTTTGAGCATCCCAAATGTTTGGGAATAGAAAGTTGAAGAATTTGACACGCTCTAGCAGAAAACATCAATGTGCTGCATAGGAAACAGGGGCTCATTCCTGAATATAACAGCTCCTATCAGAAAGATTGAAAAGGATGATGAGAGATTTAGCCTAACTCTCTACATAAAAGGAAGGAAGGAAGAGGTCACAGGGAAAGGACTGAGAGTGAAGATATTTTGAAATCCAAGGGGATATTTCCTTCCTTCCTTCCTTCTGCACTGTTTCTGTTTGAAAAGGCTCCTGAAAAGGGGTTCCAGTATGTCCAGAAGGGAATGACCCATGGAAAGAAAGATAGAGAGAGACAAAAGAAAAAGCAAGCCCATTTCAAAACGAGAATGTGGTTATGGATTATCTCCATTCCCTCCCTTGGCCTGAAGCCTGTTCTTGTACAGGTGATGGTAAACCTATGGCAATGCGCCCAGTGTGGCATGCGAAGTCATGTCACACGCGGCCTTGCCAGTTTGTCTTCCAGGATTCTGGCACGCATCGCATGTGCGATGATCAGCTGTCCTTCACACGTGTGGCAGTGCCGAAAATCGGTGTGCACATGCGTGCCTCCAGCCGATTGTTGGGTGCACAGGAACGCCAGAACCTGGAAGTTGGCTTTTCCGGAGCACCATCCCTTCGCGTGCGTGGCACTGCCAAAAGCCAGCCTGTGCGTGTGCGCCATGCAGCTGATTGTCAGGCACACATGTGTGCTAAAACCTGAAGCTTGGATTTTCCGGAGCACAGCCCCAACGAGCACACACGCATTGCGTGATGTTTCCGCGTGAAAAAAGGTTCATCATCACTGTTGCAGAGCATACTAGGAATTGTAGTCCCACCATCTGACGTGTACCCAATAGAAGAAAGATGATCGCTGTAGACAGTGTGGAGTTACACTGGCGAGTAGGAGAGGTGGAAAAACATCAAACCTTCCCTAGAATCAAACTTTCTTAACAAGAGTGACCTTTCGCCTCCTGAATATAGAATTGCAGGTAATCCTCGACTTATGACCACAATTGAGCCCAACGTGTATGTTGCTAAGTGAGAAATTTGTTAAGTGAGGGTTTGTTTGTTTTTCCAAAATTGACTTTTCTTGCCACATTGGTTAAGCAAACAAAGCTGTTAAATTAGTAACACCGTTGTTAAGTGAACCTGGCGTCCTCATTAACTTGTCAGAAAGTCCACAAGAGGGGATCATATGACACACACACACCGGGACACTACAGTCGTCATAAATCTGAGTCAGTCATCAAGCATCCAAATGTAAATCACAGGACTACGTCGCTTTTTCCGCTGCCGTTGTAACTTGGAACGGTCACTAAATGAACTGTTTTAAGTCAAGGACTACCTGTATGGCATAGATGGATTGAATGAGTTCCTACCACTAGTGAAGAAGATGGTCCTGGTGCCAGCCAATCAATCTGTGTCATTTTCAAAGAAGCCACTCACATCCCCTCCAACGATTGATTGACAGATTATTCATCTGATCGGCCAGCTTGATTTGGCCATCCCGATCCTCTGTCACAGAGTGAAAATAATAATGTCTCCAATTAGTTCCTGAGTAAACGGTGGGTTTGTCTGTTATTCGTGATCATTAGCATTATAATGCAGCATGGAAATTCAGAGCAAATTAGTCACATATGTAAGCCGGGAAGTACATCTGCAGTTAATCAAACCCGCACTGTTTCAGTGGGCAGAAAGATTGTGCAAGGGTTGTCGAGGAAGAATGCCTTTATTTATATATTTATTGTGAGGAAAGGAGGAGGGAGCCAGAGCCAGACAGATAGTGTCAGCTTTGTTTTCCTTCTGCTCTTCGTTTTCCTTAATCTGGCACTCCCAAATGAATGTTTATTCCAAAAGCTTGTCAATTGTGGAAAGGGGAGGGGGGGAGAATTATAGCTCAAATTAAAATACCTTTTAATGCTGTTCATTCCAGAGGACCAAATCTTTACAGCCATAAATAATGAAGAGGCAATGCGGAGAAGAATAGTCTAATCTTCTGCAGCCTCCATTTCTTCCCATCGGTGACCTTTCTTCTACAATAATGTAGAATGGTATCAGATGATGACACATGCTGGAGATCACTTCCAGTCAATGTTGTTTTCCTTAAATAAAAACCAGGGCTTCCAGTTAATGAGAGCTGATGCAAATCCATGTTAATACCACTGAGATTTCTGTTTTTATGATTATTCTTTTAAAGATATGCCTTGTGTTGCCCCTAATCTCCTTCACCTGGAAGCTGCCACAGTTCTCTCCAGACTATCTCCATAGCTCCCAGAACCAAAAAAACCCACTGTCACTTGAACCAGAATAACAGAGTTGGAAGGGACCTTGGAGGTCTTCTAGTCCAATCCCCTGCTTCCTGCTTAGGCAGGAAACCCTTCTCCACTTCAGACAAATGGTTATCCAACATCTTCTTAAAAACTTCCAGTGTTAGAGCATTCACAACTTTTGGAGGCAAGTTGTTCCACTGGTTAATTGTTCTAACTGTCAGGAAAATACTCCTTAGTTTTAAGTTGCTTCTGTCCTTGTCCTTGATTAGTTTCCACCCATTGTTTTTTGTCCTGCCGTCAGGTGCTATTAAGAATAGCTTGACTCCCTCTTCTTTATGGCAGCCCCTGAGATATTGGAAGACTGCTATCATGTCTTCCCTAGTCCTTCTTTTCATTAAACTGGACATACCCAATTCCTGCAACCGTTCTTCATAAAACGGCTAATCAGGGCTGAAATGAATATGGTATCACAGTTGTGTATGCCCAACTATGTTTTTTTTGCCTCAGGATAACCTATCACACAGAGCTGCTGTAAGAAAATCGGAGACGGGAATCTTATGTATGTTCAATTGAGCTCCTGGAGCAAAAGACAGATATAAGACATCAATGAACACTCCAATAATCTCTCAAAAGTTAGGAACAGAAAGAAATAGAAATGTAGAGTTGCCTCTAAAACATGCACCCTGGAGTATTTTTCCAATATTGTAACAGAATATCAGAATTGGAAGGGACTTTGGAGGCCATCTAGTTCAACCCCTTTTATTCCTTTTACTGTAGTTTATAGTCCGTTGACTGCACTTCCCTGCCTGTGGAAATTAGACTAATGGACAAATAAAACGATTCATAGAAAACATTTTAAAACAGTAAAATGTACTTAAGGCAAATTAAGAGATGACCTAATTTACCTATAACTCCTTGGACTATCTATATATGGATCTTTTCTTCTTTTTTTCTCCATTTGACTGGCTGAGGGGAAGAGGAAACTGCCAAGATTGCAGGGACATCAGCAAGCGAGGGATTAAAAAAAAAAAGAAGTCAAAATATGCTACGACCACATCATTAAAACCTCGGACTTTCTATGCATGCAGTACCGTATACTAAACGTGCGTAAAAAAGAAGAAACATTGCATCACATGGTCACAGCTGATGTCTTGGCAGATGTGCAGAAATGACAGTAGTTATAAGAATTTAAGACAAGGCATTTTTTTCAGGATACATTTATTATACTGCTTTATTATTTATTACAACAGCCTTCAGTTGGAGGAATTTCTTTCCTCAAAATCCAGACAGATCCAGACTTTCATTCAAGGAAGCAAATTTATTTGATTAAAATAATCCAAGAATTGTTCTCCTTGTCTTGGTGTTTCAGCCGCCGACTTGAGTAGAGAGAAAGAAAAAAAAGAAAGGCGGGGTGGTGAGAGGATCTCTATTAAAACATCTCCCAGCTTCTTAAGATCCTGATAACTTTTACCCATAAGGATTTTCAGAATAGTGCAAACATGTATACATAACATTATGCTGTAAGAACAATAAAAAAGAAAGTGTTAGGGCCACCTAAACCAGTCACTCAACTATCCCGGTGGAGAAAGGAACAGCATGAGGAAAGCTGTTCCTTATAATGTTTAAATCAAAGAAGAGGGCTGTATTCTCTTGCCCAAAAATGACAACACAAACAAAATGAGTGCATATTTCAAATCTCTTCTTACTTGTCTTCAGAGGTTGTATTCAGCCGGTTCGGATCGGTTTGGGTGAACCGGTAGCTCCAACTATCAGTTGGCCCCGCCCAGCCGCTCCTGCCCTATTCTGTCCTTTATTTCATACTTTCTAGCTCATCTCAATCACGTGGCACAGTTGATTCCCCCCCTCGCTGTTCTACTTACCGTTGCTGACTTGCAAGGTACCGTATTTTTCAGAATATAAGATGCTCCTTTCCCCCCCCAAAAAAGAGAGTGAAAATCTGGATGCATCTTATACATTGAATACAGCATTTTTGGCTTCCCCAAACCCCACCCCGTGCATCCTGTTTCTCGCAAAAATGGATGCACAGAGGGTTTGGGATGCCTGCAAAATGCTCTTGGGGGCCTGGGAGGGCAAAATACAATGAGTGGGGGGGTTGGGGAGGTGAAAATGGGGTGTATAGAAGGTGTGGGAGGCCTGTAGTGTGCTCCTGGGGGGTGGGGAGGGCAAAAACGAGCAAAAAATGGGCCCATTTTTTCACATAAACGGGGCTGCTTTTGCCCTCCCAAGCCCCCAGGAGCACTCGGCAGGCCTTCCAAACTCTCTGCACATCCTGTTTTTCACTCCCAAACCCCCCACGCATTATTTTTTGCCCTCCCAGGCCCCCCAGGAGCACTTTGCAGGCCTCTCAAACTCTCTGCATGCCCCCTTTTCACCAAAAAAACCAAAAAACAAAACGGGGCATGTAGAAGGTTTCGGAGGCCTGCAGAGTGCTACAGGGGCCGGGGAGGGCAAACACTTTTTAAAAAATTTACTTCTTCAAAATCGTGGTGCGTCTTATACTCCGGTGCATCTTATAGTCCGAAAAATATGGTAAGCAGCTGAGCTTCTAAATGCTGCTTTTTCAGTGCTTTAAGCGCGTCCGTGCGCTCATCGAACTGATAGTTAAACTGATAGCATCCTACCACTGCTTGTCTTCTATGAGGAGCTACGAGTAACAGATATGCTTTGCAGTGGACTTTTTAAAAAAAAACAGAAATCACCTATTTAGAATGGATGATTAATTTTTTTTTATGCTGAGGCATAAAATCCAGCGCTGATCCTATGGATGGAGACCTTTTGATCTTCTTCCCAACTGTTTCTCTGCTCATATGCTGGTGCACCTGGAAAAGAGATCTACCTGTTTACAAATTACCCCAATTTTCTACTTGAATCAGCAGTAACTGTTTAACCTCCCCCGTGATGTAATTAGGCCTTCAGAGTTCACATGTGCTTATTATGATCTCTCCTGTGTTTTGTTCTCCTACTTCTTTTTCCTTCTCTCTCATACCTGTAAACATATATCTTAGCGGCGTATGTATTAAAAACATTGTACCAGTTCCTTGGCTAAATTATGCACAGTGGGCCTTGCTCGCCCACCATTAGCATAAAGTATGCTAAACAAAGTGTTTTCCTTCTGATAATTATACTCTAAAGTATCTCTTGCTTATTAATTCTTCTTCCCATCTAGGCTGCCTCCCTACATTCCTTTTCTCCAAACTTTTTGGCTAGCTTCAAACAGCAACGGACACAGGCCAAATCTGCCTTTGGTGATTTGGAATCATTCTCGTATTTATTTTCACTCCCCCCCCCCCTTTTCTCCTGCATGCCATTCCTGGATTTCTGTGCAAGTATTCTTAACAGCATTGCTCAGCATACAAATCAACTTTACTCCTGCAATGCTGGTTCCTTTTTGATGCATGTTGTAGGCCCCAAATCAATGCATGGCAGTTTTTAAGGCAGTATTCTGGAAACTTGAATTTACAGTAACCAAGTAAGTTAGGAGCTGTGGGGGCATAGTGGTTAGAATGCAATATTTGGAGGAGTTTGACCCTGACCAGTTCAAGGTTAACTCAGCTTTTCATCCTTAAACGTAAAGGTTCCCTTTGCACATATGTGCTAGTCATTCCTGACTCTAGGGGGCGCTGCTCATCTCAGTTTCAAAGCGGAAGAGGCAGCGCTGTCTGAAGATGTATCCATGGGCGGCATGACTAAATGCCGAAGGCGCACGGAACGCTGTTATCTTCCCACCAAAGGTGATCCCTATTTTTCTACTTGCATTTTTACGTGCTTTCGAACTGCTAGGTTGGCAGAAGCTGGGACAAGTGACGGGAGCTAGGGATTCGAGCTACCGAACTGCTGACCTTTCTGATCGACAAGCTCAGCGTCTTAGCCTCTGAGCCACTGCGTCCCTTTCTATTTCATCCTTATATACTACTTTATAGCACTTAAGATTCATGGTAGCGCAGTGGTTAGAATGCAATATTGCAGGCCAAGTCTGCCCACTGCCAGGACTTCATTCCTGACTGGTTCAAGGTTGACTCAACCTTCCATCATTCTGAGGTCTGTAAAGTGAGGACCTAGATTGTTGGGAGCAATATGGTGACTCTATAAACTGCTTTACAGCAATAGCAATACCACTTAGACTTATATACAACTTCATAGTGCTTTACAACACTCTCTGAATGGTTTACAGAGTCACCATCATACACACCCACACACACACACTTGACTTTTGCTCAGGTTTTTAATTAACAAGAATCACCTGAGATCTTCAGGGAAGAGCTTTCTTTTGGCAACCTAAAATTCTGGAATTTCAGAATCAGACTGAATTGGACACACACGAATCTGTCCTGTCTCATTTGCAGATTCATTTGTGAAAGGGAAAAACATGCTGGAAAAAAAGTATGTATGGGTAGAAAAATATATTTTCTGCATATTTTTAAAGCTCCTAGAATATACATTAACTTGCAGAGACAAGAGGGAGGGGGAGGAGAGAGAGAGAGGGAGGGAGAGAGCCTTGAGTTGTACAAAATGAAAGTGGGATATAAATCAAATCAAGGAAATGAATAAAATATCATAGGAACCTGTAGCCATTTAAAGCCAAACACTGCATTGCAGTCTTCGGAGAATTGCCAGATTGAAACAACATTTGTATTTTGATGTGCGTAAATCAGATCAATCGGCTTTGAGATAGATTTTTATTTTTGAAATGATACTCTGCATTTCTGCTTGTGCTAATTCAAGGCAGCTTACAACAATGGGGGGACGGATGGACCACAAAACAGAAAACATAAGACCATCCACAGGTGGAAATTTATTTGAAATTTAAGAATGGTAACATTCAAATAATCACCAATGAACAGCTTGACAAAAATATGTGTTCTTTTCTTTTCTCTAACGTCCGTGAACATGGGGTTGGACTAGATGACCTCTAAGGTCCCTTCCAACTCTGTTACTGTTAAGCAGACAAGATGTGGATTAAATGATATTGTGGAAGCACTAGAATTGTGCTTGCAATTCCATTTGTTGTTCTGGATCTATGCCTGAAGAATATTTCAGCCCCAGGGCCTGTTTTTTTAAAGGACTGGGTATACATCCCTCAACTGATGATAGAATTCTAAATATGAATTTAGCTAAGTTTTGTCTGGATATGTCCTTTGGTACAATAATTGGGGAGAGCCTACATCTATCAACTTTTCCCCATTTTTCCATGTCCAATTTTGGTATACACCTGAAATAAAACATCTTTGAAATGCCTTTTCGGGGTTTCAAGTTGAGCATGAATGAATATCTGATTTGTTTTTAAGCAAAACTTTAGATTAATTAACTTTTTTTTTCTTCAATTTGCACTGCAAGGTAATGGAGATGCATTGCTGTTGCTTGACATTTTTATTTTATTTTTTTTCTTAATCCTTTGAGTGGATATTTAATCTTTTTTGTTATATATCAGAAATAGAGATTTAGAAGATATGAATAATTAATTGAATTATGTACCTATTATCTTAATTTCTTTAATGTTTTCTGGATGTTCAAAGCACATGGATCCACACACATGCACTCTCTCCAACTTGACAAATTGGTTTAGGATGGAGTACACTGTTAAAGGATTTTGTGTTTCATCAAATAAGTGCTGCCTAGAGGAGGGAAGAGTGACATTCAGTGAAGAATTATGCAAATGGAGAGCTATTCATCATTCGGACGCTTTGCATCAATTCTGTTAGGTGTATTTTGTGCATTTGTAATTTGTGATTAAGGGAGAAAAGTGTTGTGATAACAGTTGGTCAATGCTTCCCGGAACTTGGCTTTTCAAGCATTGCTCGCCTTTTGGAAGAAAAATCCATTTCTCCTTCCTTCCTTCCTTCCTTCCTTCCTTCCTTCCTTCCTTCCTTCCTTCCTTCCTTCCTTCCTTCTTTTGAAAATTGAGCAGAGGTTTTGATGTCCTCAAATGCCATTATCAACAGCCTACAGACCCAATAACTTTAGTAATGGAAAGATTTATCTAGTTTTGCCCAACTGTGACTTCAGAAAGCCGACTGTGAACCACTCCTATGACTATCTATCCACAATTATCCTACAATTTGTGGTAGTGAATACAACATTTGGGGAATACTACCTTTCCCATTGTGTGATCTTTCAGATCATTGATATCTGGGAAAGGCATAGATGTGATCCACATACATGCATAAATATATGCATTTCCACAATTTCAAATTATCGCTACATGTCATTGTTATGCCCTTGCGATGACTTAAATATCATTGATATTTATCATAGACACCCAAGTGTTGTTGTTTTTTTGACGTGGCGCGGCTTATATAGTATTCACAATGTATTTGTCATTTGAATACTATTAAAAGTATTCCTTAAAAGACTGACCATTTCTTCCACAGTTTTTTTTAATATATATACAGTAAACTGATTATCATGTTTTGAAGCTCGGGTTAAAACAGGCATGGGAGCTGTCACGGATTAGAAATCAATGAAGTACCATTAGGATACAACTGGTACTCATTATCAGAAGCAAAAAAGCCCCTGTAATTCACAAGCTGAAAACCTTGTACCAACTTTTTTCACAAACCATTAGTTTTTATATGTTTTCAATTTTCATTCCATTCTAAACCACTTCACTTACACAGGCCATTATTATCATAGCCCTGAGATTTGTAGAATTAAACCTAAAGGTTTGGGGTTATTATTTATCTAAATACATCTCTGTGTGTGGTTTTTTTGATCTGATCTACTTTCTCCCAAGCTGTCTATTCCATGTATTTTTATTTTATGTTTGCTACTTTTTTTCTTTCAGGAAAAAAAAACAAAAACTCAGTAGTACCTCAGTGGGACAATCGAGAATTTGCGCACCCTGTTATTTAGCACAAACTACCCCTTTCAATGGGACGTGGTGGCTCAGTGGCTAAAACACTGAGCTTGTCGATCAGAAAGTCGACAGTTTGGCGGTTCGAATCTCTAACGGAATGAGCTCCCGCTACTTGTCTCAGCTTTTGCCAACCTAGCAGTATGAAAGCAATGCAAGTAGAAAAATAGGAACCGCCTTTGGTGGGAAGGTAACAGTATTCCGTGCACCTTTGGCGTTTAGTCATGCCAGCTACATGACCACGGAGACGTCTTTGGAGAGTGCTGATTCTTCGGCTATGAAACGGAGATGAGCACCGTCCTCTAGAGTCGGGAATGATTAGCACGTATGTGCGAGGGGAACCTTTACCTTTACCCCTTTCTGCATTCCTGACCATGGTTGCCAGTTGGTCTGACACTTTTGCCCTCAATCAGTGGTTCTCAGTCTTTTTCTATATGCAAGCCATTGGCTTACTGTTGCAAACGTTTGAACCCAGGATTATCAGTGCAGAACGTGAGGTGATATACACCACCTTGATTAGGTCTGTAAGATCACTAGATTAATAAATAAAATAGCCCAACTCTGACAAGGTTTTTCAGTATCACATGGTTTTGCTTTCCTCACCTGAAACCTTGATCATTGCCTTGCTTGTTTTTTAAATGCATATATAGAGATGGGCAGGTGTTATTTCTACACCAGTTATATTGTCTTCATACCTAGTGGTTCCTATATCATAAATTAGGAACCATTGTTCTAGATCAGGAGTATCCAAGCTTGACAACTTTAAGACTTGTAGACTTCAACTGCCAGAATCCCCCAGGCTGGCTGGCTTCCTGGCTGGGGAATTCTAGGAGTTGAAGCCCACAAGTCTTAAAATTGCCAAGGTTGGATAGCAAAGTCTTTTACCATGATGCCATGTGGCAGGTTCATACTTGTACTAATGTAATGTACCTTTCCTAACCTGATATGTTCTCTTTGAGTGTTTGTTCAACAAATTACAATTAAAACAAAACAATAGCTTCATGCCTTATGGTATCAGTCAGCACTTGATTGATATGACTGAGAAGTAATGAGTTTAAAGATGCAGAAAAAAAGAGAAAAGGATACCATGACATATAGTTCTGAGTAAAGAGAGAGTGATAAAAGACATCTTGTGTTTAATAGGCACCATGGAGGGACTCTGAAAATGACTTAGCATTGAAACTTATCGAGTATGCTCTACCCAACCTGTTCATGCTGTGTAAAAACTGATGGTTTTTAGAGCAAGAGAAAAGTGAGGTTATTTGGAGAAGATCCATTAATACAATTAGTTCCGTGATTTACGTTGAAGAAAACACTTCTACAGTGTGCCGAAATTATCTTAACAGCCAAGATCAATTGAGCAGGAACTCTGTAGGTTTTTTCATACATCAAGGCTCCCTAAAGGAAACAGTGCAGATCAGTAAGTCTTCCCTTATATTATTATGATGTATTAGGATGATAATACATCAGGAAGGCACCAGGTAAAAGAAAATAAGACAAGACTAGACTGGATTTTCAACCGGAAGTAGCGAGCTTGAGAACTTTCTTGGCTAGGTTTTCCAGAGATGTACTGGAAAAAAAAAAGTGACCACTAGATGCCATCAAAGAGTTAGAGTTCCTCATCTCTTTCCTAATATCAAGTGGTAATTCCGATCTGGTAGCTTAGCTTTTGGGTGCAAGGTTATGGGTAACGCTCCAACTGTCTTACAACCTCTACTATAATGACGTTGCTGTGCAGAAAACTTGAGAGATAGACCAGGTAGCTGTCCAGGTCAGTGATGCTTATCTGGCATCCAAGAGGTGGTTGGACTGGATGACCTCTCTTTCTAATTTACAGTTCTAGGATTATATTCCTTGGCGAGAGTAATAAGACTTGTAATTCGGTGGAGTCAGCCATTTCTACCAAGTTCATCTTTGTTAGTCAAAAGAGTTGATTGAAGAACAATGAGAAAACTACAATGCTATGGGGGAGAGAGGGTTGTTCTGAAGCATTTAATACATGGTTATAACTTCAAAATGACATCTGTGTATGAATTAAGACACCGAAGCTTATGCAATTGTCAGGCAGGCTGGGCTTCAGAATGAAGGAAACATGATCACTTAGAAAAAGAAGCTTAATGAATTCCAAGTGCAGGCACTGGAATGATACATGATTGGTATATGCAGTTAATGACTATGTCTCTTAGCTTCAAAAGTTCTAACTCGGAAGAATTGATGAGCATCTTCTCCGGGCCAAAAATTACAATAATGAACATTCCATGTTTCCTACCCTTGCAAGCTAATGGGTTTCTTTAAGCACCCAGATAAGATTCGGGAAATGAGCTGACACTGGTCAAATATAGGGCCAAGCTAGGGCTATGGAGCTAAATTCAGCCACCATTGTCTCTAGGCGTAATTGGAGACCACTATATCTTAGTCCAGCTGTGAAGGTTGCAAAAGATCATTTAAGAAACCCCATCTCGCCAAGCCAGGTAGAATGTGTGGAAAAGTTGGGGGAGCTCATTTTTGGGCAGACTGCTTTTTTATGGGGAAAAAAGTTTCATATAAGAAGTTGATTACTCCAGTTTCGTTTCAATGACCCCTTTGTGTTTTTTCCCCCCAAGTGATTGGCCTGTTGTGGACTTGAGATAAATATTTGAATGTTTGGGTGGTTCCAAATTTTGTGTGTAAGTATCTGGGCAATTTTTATTTACGGTTGTTTTTTTTTTAATTGGAATAAAATACAAAGAAAAATGAAAATAAGGTGAAGATAGAGGAGTTAAAGGGGAAGAGGAAAAAGGGTAGGATAAAGGAAAAAGAAAACTATTGACTTCCGGCTGCTTCTGGCACAGTAGATTAGTAACATATAACCTCGACTTTTTACTTTAATATAATAATATATACCAGCCATTTCTATAACAATAAGCCTCTCTAATCAAGAAAACCAAAAATCAAGGATTCATTTTGTTCCCACCCTCAAGCACAAAGTCCAAAAGTGGTTTCCAAGTAGAAATAGAATTAATTGTAGTGACTGGGTAATTTTTAGATGCACTTGCCTGTAGCCTCCCTCCCTCCAGACTGAAGAAGCTGCTTGGATAAGCATCCAAATGTTTTCAGACCCCAAAAAGAAAAGAAGTTCAGGTGCCATGACTCAACTTCCAGACAGTTCTGCTTGAATGCCTGAGAATCTTCATCGACCGAAAGCTCAGGAGGTTATAACAACCTCTGAGGACTACATGCAAACTTGAAGGCATTGATTACCTTCCTTGGTCCTAGATCATTAGAATTGTAACAGGATATTGGAAAGACATGTTTCATTGCAATGTGTGTATTTGAGTGAAGAAAGAGGCATTTCAGGAAAGAGGCGACTAGAACTCCAGCACAGCATAAAAGAATAGGATGTCAAACTGACAACTATGGCAAATCTAGACAGCATACTAAAAAGCAGAGACATCACTCTGCCAACAAAAGTGTGTATAGTCAAGGCTATGGTTTTCCCCATTGCAATGTATGGCTGTGAAATTTGGACCATAAGGAAGGCTGAGCACCAAAGAATTGAGGCCTCTGAACTATGGTGCTGGAAAAGTTTCCTGCAAGTCCGTTGGACTGCAAGGCGATCAAACCGGTCAGTCCTAGAGATCAACCCTGGCTGCTCTTTAGAAGGCCAGATCCTGAAGAGGAAACTCAAGTCCTTTAGCCACCTAATGAGAAGAAAGGACTCACTGGAGAAGAATCTAATGCTGGGAAAGATTGAGGGCAAAAGAAGAAGGGGACGACAGAGAATGAGGTGGCTGGATGGAGTCACTGAAGCAGTCGGTGTGAGCGTAAATGGACTCTGGGGGATGGTAGAGGACAGGAAGGCCTGGAGGAACATTGTCCATGGGATCACGATGGGTCGGACACGACTTCGCAACTCACAACAACAGCTGACTATTAGAAATCTAGAACTTTAAGAACAGTAGAAAACAGGCAAACAGGCCCATATATAAATCAGCATTTTCTCAGCTTTGATGCTGCATGAATCTCCTAAAGTGTTTTGACAGGAAAACCATCAAGCATGTAACATAGTTACATATCCAACAGGCTACGTAATATCATATACCTTCCGTTGTTGTTCGTTCTTTCTTTCTTTCTTTCTTTCTTTCTTTCTTTCTTTCTTTCTTTCTTTCTGTCTGTCTGTCTGTCTGTCTGTCTGTCTGTCTTTGTCTTCCTGTTACAGGCATGTATTTCTCTCACCTTGCAAAGATGACTTGAAACTCACACCTCCACATCCAACCACAGGTCTTTTAAAGAACTTACAGCATAATTTTTCACTTAGTCAGTTTTCCTCCAGTTTAACGCAAAGGTGCTTTTTCAAGAGGCAATTGGGCTCTCTTTGTTTTTCCTTGAAGATGTTTCGTTTTTCACCCAAGAAGCTTCTTCAGCTCTTACGTCAGAACTGAAGAAGCTTCTTGGATGAGAAGTGAAACATCTTCAAGGAAAAACAAAGAAAGTCCAGTAGCCTCTTGAAAAAGCACCTTTGGGACAACCATGGCCTGGATGACTGAGAGTCTTCATAGATTTCCAGTTTAACATACTCAAAACACTGTAAGAAGCAAAGTCTGTTGTGGCCCGCCAGATTCGGACAGTGGGGAGGTTGGAGAGGAACATGGGCCAGTCCTGGAGCCGGGGAAGACTCTGATGAGGGCTGTGTTGGAGGCAGAGAAGGGGCCAAAGCTGTTTGACAGTTCTCAGCTGCCTTCAGAGTCAGACATCAGTGAGACAGACGAACAGCTGGAGCTTGTTCCCAGTGAGCGCATGCACAGAGTTGCAAGGAGAAGTGAACAACTAAAGAACAGGGGTTGACTTGGAAGTAAAGTGGACAATAAATGGCCCCTCCTATAGGAAATATAAGAGGAGCAAAAGGGGAGTGGAGTTTGCAGGAGACAATTAGTTCATTTAATTGGTTTGTACCTCTCCGAGACTCCTTGCCAAGTTCTGCAGATATTGGCCTGCCAACCCTCCAAGCCAGATAATGTCTGTGACTGTAAATCCTCCCTTGAAAGACTTTGCTGGATGTGAATGAGCAGAATTCACAATAAATTAATAAAAGGGTTTTTTGTTGTGACGAGGAGTTTGCTTCATGCTCTTTTGTCAGAACAAAGTGTTCTATAACCTGATGCCCCAAACTGCACTAATCCAACTTCAGGAATTATATCAAGTAGATTGAAAGAACCATTTTTGTGTAGTGGTTAAGAGACCAGGCTGGAAACCAGGAGACCATGAGTGCTGGTCTTGTCTTGGGCATGAAGACAACTTGGTGACCTTAGGCCAGTTTCTCTTAGCCCTAGGAAGGAGACAGTGACAAACCACTTCCAAAAACATTGCCAAGAAAACTAAAGGAACTTCTCCATGCAATCTTCAGGAGTAAACACTGACTTGAAGGCATACAAACATGCCCAACTAATTTGACTTTATACATTGTGACCCTTGATTTCGTTAGGGGAAGTTCTGTTACTTGTCTCCTTCAAAGGCACACACACACACACACACACACAAGTAGGATATCCCTATTCTACTTTATTAGGGTTTTTAAAATTAATGTTTGAATATAATGATATCTATGAAAATGCATTTCTTCTCTTTTTTTAAAGACAGTTGTCACCCGTGATTTAAATTGAGTAATTCTAATTTCATCCTGTGTTTGTGTGTGTGTGTCTGTGTGTGTGTGTGTGTGTGTGTGTGTGTGTTCTTATCTCCAGAGATTTTTGTTGTTTGGTGTTCAAAAACAAGGATCTTCTGCTAGAAGGTCCAGCAAATCCTTCAACCGCACTTTCTCTTGCCCAACCTTGTGACTTCTCAAACCCTATTAAACATCACACAAGATGTTGCTGATGTCCTGCGAGATTTTGGAGCGAGGGGTGGGGGTGGGGGAGAAATCATCCAAAGGAAAGGTTTCTGGCCTGTGATTCAGACCAAAAGTATTATTGGAATATACAGTTCTGCAAAATGAATTATGCATAATGCAGACACACATATATTGATTTCATAAGCTGCTTTTCTGGAAGGAGTCCACTCAAGACAGTAAACAAAACAGAAATGTAATTAAAAGCAAAAGTACTACTGCATTATAATTAATTTTTAAAATTCAGCATTACCAACAGCAGCAAGAGCAACATTAGGCTGAAGAGATAGTGTGGTGTAGTGGTTAAAAAGGTTGGATTAGGATCAGGACGACCCAGAACCACATTCAGACACTTGATTTTTTTTGTTTGTTGTGGGGAATAAAATGAAAAGAGATTCCAACATATACTCCACTTCGAACTCCAAAAGGAAAATAAAATAAATACTAATAACCTATTTTAACAGAAATTATATTATTTAATGCAACTGGAGGAAGGCTATGAGTTAAATTTTACCTCTAAAGGACTGGCTCTTTGAAGGAAATAGGCAGCACAAGGTTGGATATGACACTTGATATTCATCAAGAGCTGTGATGGCAGAGTGGTTAGAATCAGAGGTGGGTTCCTACTGATTCGGACCGGTTTGGCCGAACCAGTAGTAACTTGGTGGCCTGGTTCGCTGGAACCAGCAGCGACCCATCCCTGCCACGACCCCGAACCAGTTCTCCTCAGGCGGCGCCATCTTTATTTTTGGTCCTGCGCATGCGCAGAACAATTTACACTGCAGAAATGTAATTTTTTTTCTTTTCTAATATTTTGCTCGCATTTGGCGTGCAAACTTTTTTGCGCACCAAACCGGTAGTGACCCAACCCTGGTTAGAATGTAGTATTGCAGGCTGACTCTGCCAACTGCTGGTAGGTCGAGCCTGACTCAGTCAAGGTTGACTCAGCCTTCCATCTTTCCGAGGTCGGTAAAATGAGGGCCCAGATTGTTGCTGGGGGGGGGGGGGAATAGGCTGACTCTGTAAATTGCTTAGAGAGGGCTGTAAAGTGGTATATAAATCTAAGTGCTATTGCTTTTGAAGATTATATTCAAGATAAGCACTCCTACAGAGGAAATCTGGGGCTGAATGGGTCACCTGGCCAATGAAAATGCTTGTTTCCAAAACACATTTATTTTTCTTTTTGAGTTGCTTGTGCAAAATGCCCTTTGCTCTTTGCAGAGAACGTGCGCCCACACAACCAATAGCTGCAATTTCAATCTGGTGTCGGTTTTCTGAATTGCAGAATTTGCTTTCTGTATTATAATTTGTATGCTTCAATGAACCGATGAGCTAATTTTACAAACCGGTAATAATCCACCATTAGTGAACTTTGAGCCACAAAGGAAGGTTAAGATGTGAGACATATTCCTGGTTGGCTGGTAGCAACTTACCTGACCAACTTCCGTGCATCCTATTTTAAGAATCACTGGTTTAGAGCTTGCAATTAACAATTCTAACCATTTTTATTGGAAATGTATCAGTAACCAGTACTACCAGTATAGAATGGTTTTAACATCCTGACCCTCTTACAAATACCAGTATCCTGCACTGTCTTAAATCTCAACATTGTCTCAATTAGAATGCTCTATACATGTTGTTTTGATTAGCATGTCATCTGGGCACTTGAAATGATAAATTGAATAGATTAGCCAAGCTAGAAGCTATGAAAGCAGCAAAGTAAATTTGGTGGCATTGAAGAAAGGACCAGTTTGGCCAGTAAAGTCCTGATCTCATGCTTTGGGTGATGGGTACAAAGGATTTCATAAATCTGTCCTTTAAAAAAAATTACACATTTTAAAGTAAGTGTAAAGAAACAAAGGGCAAGTAAAAAGGATAACAGAATGAAATGGAAATATGTAAACAAGGATTCTAAGGTGTTAGGGAGACTAAAGTTTTCAAATGTCTTATTAATTAATTAATTGTAGAACGTATTGTATCACTTTGAGAGATGAAGAATCACGATTAGGTGTTAAACTGAGAATATACAGTAGGAGCCTTAGTCATTGCAGTTCTAAGCTATAATAAACTCAATCAATACTGTAAATCTACTCTAATTGGAATATCCCATGAAGTTAAGATACAGCCTATTCATAGAAGAACCCAAATTTGGTTAGATTGCAATTCAATGTTAAATTTTTGTTTAAGATACAAAGTAGTACTCACTCTTGGAGCATGCTACTACAATTGTATTAGTCATTCTTCCAAGGAAGTACTCCTTTAATAAATACTGTATTTATAGAAGAGAACATTTGTAGCTCAGGATTGAAGCATTGTGTCCTTGGTGCTCTCTGAACTTGGTTAGGGTTTTTTGGGTGTATGTATGTGTGTGTGAAATTTTCCAGGGTTTGCCTAAATGTCAGTGGCAAATCTCATCAGAGAACTCTTTCCAAGACCATTAAAAAAAGGGAAGTAGTCATGGAAGCTTCAGGCATATAACTAAATTAAATCAGCAGTAGTCTACCCAGCATTTTTAACAAAACTTAACTCAGAAGTATGACCAAAATATATATTTGAACTACATTCTTAAAATTCTGAGAATAATATATTTGATATAATTGTTGCTGCTGCTTCTTCTTCTTCTTCTTCTTCTTCTTCTTCTTCTTCTTCTTCTTCTTCTTCTTCTTCTTCTTCTTCTTCTTCTTCTTCTTCTTCGTTGTCCTCCTCCTCCTCTCCAACGATTAGTGAAATTGTTGCTAATAATATACACAATGGGTTTTACCAAGATTTTTCAATAGTCCCATGTATTCCTTCAGGACTGTTCATGCAGGACAAAATTGCACTGCGCAGTTTGGAACGCAACAGTCCTTTTCTGAATGTAATAGGAGAAGTTTCTTATCGCTTTCTAAGCAGCTGGTATATTTAGTGTGCATAAGCTCTCCTTCTGTCCTCAATAGGTTACTACAATGCTGGGTTATATCTTTGGGAGAAATTCATCTTTTTGAAGTCTCCTTTGCTTGTCAGCACAGCAGAGGTCGGTAAAACTAGCTGTGTATTTTATTAATGGAACCTGCTGTTTTTACACAGAAACAAGATTATCTTGTTTTTGTCCAATCCATTTCCTCAGTGGGCTTTTGGCAGAACCTGATCCCTATATAAAAATGATGGAAGATGCCATTCAGATTAAGAAGCGTTGTGCTCTGTCACTTTCCGTAGCTGCATTTTTCCAAATCCTTAATAGAAGATACATTTCTAAGTGGGGTTTTTTTTGGGGGGGGGGGCAATGAAGGGAATGTTGCTTATAGATTCTGAAGGTTTCTTTCCAGTCTTTTATGTTTTAGTGTAAGTAATCCATTTCAACTTAATGGAATGGTGATTATAATGGTTATGATGATGTTATCCATTCAGTCGTGTCCGACTCTTGGCGATTCTATGGTCTCTCCAAGTCTTCCAATCCTTCGCTACTTCTTTGAGTTTTTCTATGCTCTGTCTAAAAGGGTGTAGCATAGCTGCTCAGTGGCTAAGACGCTCTGCTTGTTGATCAGAAAGGTTGGCAGTACAGCGGTTCGAATCCCTAGCACCACGTAACGGAGTGAGCTCCCATTACTTGTCCCAGCTTCTGCCAACCTAGTAGTTCGAAAGTCGCCTTTGGTGGGAAGGTAACAGCATTCCGTGCGCCTTCAGCATTGAGTCATGCAGGTCACTTGACCACGGAGACATCTTCGGACAGCGCTGGCTCTTCGGCTCTGAAATGGAGATGAGCACCACCCCTTAGAGTCAGGAATGACTAGCACATATGTGTGAGGGGAACCTTTAGGCTAAGAAAGGCCATGAGATATATAATATAGCCAGGATGTCCAGCTAGGTGGCAGCACCTGGCTGTTCTTATCTATAAACCAAAACACAATTAGACAAGGTTACTTCTTGGGTGGACGGTCATTTTGGAAATCCAGAATTGTCATTTAGACTGGGAAGTTTTAAAAAACTAAAATGAAAGCAGTGACAAATCACTTCTATATTGTCACCAAGAAAACTACACTTCCAGTCCACTGAAGGACCAGGTTGATTGAGAAGATAACTTGAGTTTACTTCTATCAAAGATCAAATAAAGGAGATTTTGAGAACCAAAAGCCTTGAGAATCTACTCAACGTAGGGCTTGAATCTGTTCCAATCCATTTGCTGGGACTCAGAAATTACTATTGCCATGATGCTTCCCTTTCAAGCTTTTCCTTGCTCCCTGTTTGAATGCTTCACCAGGGCTTACCATTCCTTCTACTCTTTTACACAACAAATGAAAGTTGTGAGTTTGAGAAGACCCTGAAATTAGAGCAAACCAAAGCACTGGGCAAATTAGCACTTCCTTTGTTGCTTTACCCTATGATTAAATTCTGCATCGAGCCGTTTGCCATAGATTAGCATAAAACTTGGATTTCCAGAGAAGAATGAATGGAAGCTTTTGAAAGTTTAGGACACTCACCAATGCTACACCACATAAATCACACTGCAAACTGTGTGATTATACCCTGCAGGGAAATAGACTGTGTGTTTATGGGGCTATTCGCTGAGCACTTAGGAATAATCTGATATAAAGCAGCAGGGGAGGAGAGTAATGACAACTTCAAATTAGTTTAATGAATGTTTACATTAAATGCAGAAAGGGGGGACTACTTTTCTACAAACATGCCAACATAAAAGTGACAGTTTTCTTTCCAGATGAGAACATTTTATTTTATTTTATTTTATTTCCTCTCAAAAGAACAGGAGGAGAAGACCTGTGAAAACCTTAACTCTTTCAGAATCATTCCACCTTCCTCTTTCCACTCCTTTAAAGAGAATGTTCATTTACTATTCGGTTTCCTCCTTATTTTAACTGGAAGCACATCTGGTCAGGTCATCTGTGCGTGCATCTGTTCCTGAATTGTGTGTGTGTGTGTGTGTGTGTGTGTGTGCATGTGTTTTCCCTGTCCCACCATCACTACCATTTCTCAGCCATTTTCCAATTTCCAATGGGCATAAACGGTTGACTTGGAAAAAAAGTCTTTCTTTCCTCCAATTTCCCAAAAGTTTCCTTTTTTTCCTCCTTTGAAATCTAAAACATTAAGAGGGTGATTGCAGTGGTCCTGGTGATGATGGTACAGGAGGATCTTGACAGACTTGAACATTGGGCGCTATCTAACAAAATGAAGCTAAATGGTGAAAAAAGTAAGGTTCTACATTTAGGCAAGAAAAGTAAAATGGACAGGTACAGTATAGGTGGTACCTTGCTCAATAGTAGTAACTGTGAAAGGGATCTTAGAGTCCTAGTGGACAGCCATTTAGATATGAGCCAGCAGTGTCCAGCAGCTGCCAAAAAAACCCAGGCTAGGCTGCATAAACAGAGGGGTAGAATCAAGATCATGTGAAGTGTTAATACCACTTTATAATGCCTTGGTAAGGCCACACTTGGAATATTGCATTCAGTTTTGGTTGCCACAATATAAAAAAAGATGTGGAGATTCTAGAAAGAATGCAGAGAAGAGCAACAAAGATGATTAGGGGACTGGAGGCTAAAACATATTAAGAACGGTTGCAAGAACTGGGTATGTCTAGTTTAATGAAAAGAAGGACTAGGGGAGACATGATAGCAGTTTTCTAATATCTCAGGGGTGCCTCAAAGAAGAGGGAGTCAAGCTATTCTTCAAAGCACCTGAAGGTAGGACAAGATGCAGTGGTGGAAACTAATCAAGGAGAGAAGCAACTTAGAACTAAGGAGAAATTTCCTGGCAGTAAAAACAATTAATCAGTGGAACAAGTTGCCTCCAGAAGTTGTAAATGCTCCAACACTGGAAGTTTTTAAGAAGAAATTGGATAACCATTTGTCTGAAGTGTTGTAGGGTTTCCTGCCTAAGTAAGGGGTTAGATTAGAAGACCTCCAAGGTCCCTTCCAACTCTGTTGTTCTATATTCTGTGGTGATGATATACTTTGGCTTCATCCATTTCATTCTAAGAGTTATTGAGAAGGTCTTTGGGTGGTACTTTCACTTCACTTCATTGTTTGGTTATGTTCTTCCTATTTAGTTGCCTCCATCTCATTTTCATTCTATGTGCAGCCTCCCCAGCTGTTAGCTGTTTCCCACCCAAGAAACCCTCATGGGATTAATTCCCTTATAATATGTTCCTTTGGGATGTAACACAAGATTGCAGGTTGCTGGAGAAATGGTGAGACCTCAAATACAGCATACTTGAAAGCCACCCAGTGATTCACTTATCAGCTATGGCAAGAAAGGCCATATAATAGACCAAAATGTGCATAATAACTGCCTTGAGTAGTGTTGGAAGAAATGTCCATCTGGGTTCAGTTCCAGGTGGAGAAAAAGACACTGGAAACATGGTGGCTGCTTGGAAAGATGATTTTAATGGTGGACAGGATCACATACTTCAAAATCTTGGGCGAAGAAATAAAATAAAGGGAAGAGATGCTGAGAGTGCCTCGGTTGTATGCCCTCTCTAGGCTTTTGAATTCAATTCTGATTGCTTTCCCGTGGGGCCATGTAGGGGCAACTCTAGGCTGTCCTGAGTCCCGAGCTTGGTTGACACTTGCTGGGTGATGATGTAATGAAAGGGCTTTGGGATTCCTATGATGGCTCTGCCTGAAGGAGGTAGACTTTTGTTGTGCAGAATAGACTGGCTCAGGCCTTAATGGTCCATTGACAAGGTGGGTTGGGGCTGAGTTTTTGCCTCCCTTTTAGGGGAAATATTCTGCCCTTTTAATATTTCCTAAAATGTTTCATTTTTCTAGGAGAGGGGTGGATGCCAACTTCCTACAGTAACAATGGAAATTTAAGGCTCAAATTTTGGTCTACTATAAGGCCTTTCTTGCCATAGTTGATAAGTGAATCACTGTGGCTGTTAGTAACATGGTTGTTAAATGAATCTGGCTTGATTTTACTTGTTAGGATGCCACAAAAGGTGATCACATGACCCGGGGACACTGCAACTATCATGAATACATGACAGCTGCCACATGGCCAGATTTTGATTATGTGACCATGGGTATGCTGTAAGTGTGAAAAACAGTCGTAAGCTGAGGACTACCAAAATATGGATGGTCCTTATTTGAACCTGGGTCCTGAAGTTTCCAAGAGAAGACCAAGATGTGGCAGGACTGAAAGAGATGTTTACGTTCATAGTCAGCCTCTCGTCCCTATCCCTGTCCAATTTGATGCATGTCCTACTGAAGACTGAAGATCCTATACGCTTTGCATTAATTATAGGCAGCGTTTGGTATAACCAGTTAAGGCCAGAAATCGTGCCAAATGATTCAGAACATATTCAAGACAACTTCATTTATGAGCAGGCAGGTTTTGATTTTCCCCTTTTAAACCAATTTAGAAATACTTTGCATCTGTCTCCATTAGTCATTCATAGCCCTAATGATTCATAATTATGTAAATCTGAACAACACAGCGCTCGATTATTTATAACCTCCTATCAGCAGAATGCGATCATTGAAGAACGTGATGATTCTTGGCTAATGAGAAATTGGCTATTGTCAACTGTGAGTGGAATTCTTATTTGTGAGTGAAATCTCTTTAAAAAAAAACAGAGAGAAATGGCGGAGAAATCAGATTACCAGTTAAAATTTGAGGTTTGATGTTAACCAATATACTGTAGATCAAATCCAGAAATAAATTCCACAGAAGTCTAAAATTTTTTTTTTTTAAAGTAGACTATTGTTAAAGTGTCTTGTAAGTTCTGTTTATACTGGGCCTCTTCTCTTTCTTAAACATAGGTGAATCAGATGAGTATATGAAATGTATACATACATACATACATACATACATACATACATACATACATACATACATACATACATATATATATATATATATATATATATATATATATATATATATATATATATATATAGTCACTCATGTACAAGATAATAGGAATAAGAATAAACATGAATAAGAACACAGGAAATGGGTACAAATAAATGGGGACAGTAGGACAGGGACATTAAGCACGCTGGTGCCCTTATACACGCCCCCTTTCGGACCTCTTAGGAATGGGGTGAGGTCAACAGTAGACAGTCTTAGATTAAAATTATGGGGGTTTGAGGATGTAACAACAGAGTCAGGTAGTGCATTCCAGGCATTGACCACTCTGTTACGAAAGTCCTATTTTCTGCAATTGAATTTGGAGCTGTTTACCTTGAGTTTGTATCTATTGTGTGCTTGTGTATTGTTGTGGTTGAAGTTGAAGTAGTCATTGACAGGTCGGACTTTGTAGCAGATAATTTTAAGTACTACGCTCAGGTCAGACCAAAGGCAGCATAGTTCTAAGTTGTCCAAGCCCAAAATTTCAAGCCTGGTGGCATAAAGGATTCTGTTGTGAGCAAAAGAGTGAAGGACTCTTCTTGTGAAATACCTCTGGACTCACTCAATTGTGTTACTGTCCGATGTACAGTGTGGATTCCAGACAGACAAGCTGTATTCGAGAATTGGTCTAGCAAAGGTTTGGTATGCCCTAGTTTGCTTCTTCTTGTTTTCAACTCTTTACTTGATTCAGTAATATTTCTCTCCATTGAGATCATATTCTTTATCTTTACACCTGATCTCCAGAATATATTTATTTAACATTGTGGCTCTCATCCTTGGAGAAAAAGAACAAGGTCATAATAGCATGGCCTCATTTTTATAACTCACAATAATCTGCAAACTTGGGAATCTTCTCCACTAGGTTGTGAATTTATTTATTTTATTCAGTTTGCATACCATCAAATTCCCTTTTACTGCATCTTTTTGTTCTTTATTAGGGAGTCCATAGCTGTCATAAAAGCTGTAACAGACATTGCTGCAATCAGCCATAGTACAGGTAGTCCTCAATTTACCACAATTGAGTCCAAAATTTATGTTGTTAAGTGAGACATTTGCTAAGTGAATTTTGCCCCATTTTAGGACCCTTCTTGCTCCAGTTGTTAAGTGAATTGCTTCAGTTGTTAAGTCAGTCATGAGGTTGTTAAGTGAATCTGGATTCCCCATTGACTTTGCTTGTCAGAAGGGGATCACATGACTCCATGACACTGGAACTGTCATAAATATGGACCAGTTGCCAAGTGTCCAAAATTTGACAATGGAGATGCTGCAACAGTTTTAAGTATAAAAAACGGTCTTAAGTCACTTTTTTTTTAATGTCATATAATTCAATAACCTTTATTGTCATTGTACATCATGCATACAGCAAAATTGGTTTAGCCTCTACTGGTGCAATCCATAACAGAAAATACAAGACAACATAAATAGTAATTAGTAATAGAAGTGTAACTTTGAATCAGAGGTGGTATTCAGTCAGTTCTCTCTGGTTCCGGTGAACCAGTAGTGGCGGCTGCGGAGGTTCCACCCACTTGCTCCGACATAATGCACAACCTTCTGCGCATGCGCAGAAGGTTGCTCGTGCGAGCAAAGAGAACATGCTCACATTTGCGAACTGGTAGGGAAGATAAGTGAATCCCATCACTAAATGGTCACTAAAGGGACTGTTGTAAATCAAGGACTACCTGTATACAGACTTTTGAAACTCCTGATAGTCTGGGCTGGTTGACCCTGTTGGTTGCATCCAATGCTGAATACAAAATTTCTTGGCAAAAGGAGAGGCGTTCACGAAAATAACAAGCAAGGGTCACCTGAACGCTGAGCTCTGAAGATCTCTCTTAGAAAACTTGATTCCAAAATTCCCTCAGGAAGGGGAATACCTTAGTCAGCAATAACAGAAAACTAACTTTTGCCGCCTCCTTTAGACTTTGCAGGCTCTTTAGTAAATGATGTGACACTTGGAGCTGAATACTAGTGTATTTGTCAGAGTTGTTTAAGCCTCCAAAATTGTACCAACAAAAAAAAAATTCCTTGGTTTCCCAGTAGATCAACAATGTACTTTCCACTAGTGTTCAGCATTTATGACAAGACTCCTGGTTCTTTCCTTAAAATATTCCCTATTTTTCCCGTTTTTAGTCACGTACTTAGAATAAATCCTGCAAGGAGACTTTAGCTAGCCGTATTGACTTAATTGCAACATTGATCTCAATAAATCCACCGTTGGCATCAATCAGCATGGATCCAACCTTGTATGTTTTTTTTTTTAACACAGTCGATTTCAAGTCTTACAAAGAACATGAAATTCTCAGAAAGGACCTACAAGTTGTAGTGTTTAACCCATGCTTAAGGTTAAACTAACCTCAGTCAACTGTATTACTTCAGCTAATTAAAGATCTACCCTCTCCTCTTATAGCCAACTATAAAGATTATAAAGAGCTGTGGTGGTACAGTGGTTAGAATGCAGTCTTTCAGTCTGAGTCTGCCAACTGTCAGCAGTTTGATCTTGACTGGCTCAAGGTTGACTCAGCCTTCCATCTTCTAAGGTCAGTAAAATAAGGACCCAGATAATTGGAGGCAATATGCTGACTCTGTAAACTGCTTAGAGCCCTCTCTGTGGGCATGTGCGCCATCACCAGCTGGTCTTTGGGTTTCCAGCACACACATGAGTGCTGGCCAGCTGATCTTTGCGTGTGCTGGAGCCAAAGGAACCTGAAGACCAGCTGGTGTGCGTGTTATTCTATTCTCTTTTTTATTCTATTTGAACTAAGTCTGGATTGCATCAATGTATTCACTTCTGCATGGTGCTGAAAAGCAAAGTTGAGAAGATTTGGGTTTTATTATACCAAGCTGTTTCAAAGAAGCCCCTGATAGTTTCCTTCTTTCTTTGGCTTTTCAGCTCATTGATTTCAACAGCACTTCTGGGCATCATCCATGTTCCATATACTTTGCTATGAACTGTTATTCTACCTTGTCCCTCGGCTCACATCCCTGCGACTCAATTCCTGGTTTCCTATTTTCATCTCATCCTCTCAAACTACATTTCCAGCTCACCCCTAAGACTTGCCGATGACTCAGCCCTATTGTCTCAATTAATTTTTGAATGGCATTTTAAAACATGTTCTCTTGTGGGGCTGGTCTTTAGCAGGATAATAGTTGCAGAGATTACAGATTGACAGAGTTGAAAGGAACCTTGTAGGTCATCTAGTCCAACCCTCCACCCAAGCCGGAGAAATTACACCGATTCTATAAATGGCAGTCCAGTCTCTTCTTGAAAGCTTCCAGTGATGAAGCTCCCACAACTTCCAAAGGCAACTTCTGTTCCATTGGTTGATTGCACTCTCTGTCAAAACATTTCTCCTTATTTCTAGGTTGAATCTCTCCTTATTCAGTTTGCATCCATTATTCTTTGTCTGGCCTTCAGGTGCCTTGGAGAATAGCTTGACCCCCTTCTCTCTGTAGCAATCCCTCAAATATTGGAACACTGCTATCCTGTCTCCCCTGGTCTTTCTCTTCCCTAGACTAGCCATGCCCAGTTCCTGTAACTGTTCTTCATATTTTTTAGCCTCCAGTCCCCTAACCATCATAGTTGCTCTTCTCTGCACTTTTTCTAGAGTCTCAACATCTTTTTATAGTGTGGTGACCAAAACTGGATACAGTATTCTAGGTGTGGTCTTACCAGGGCTTTATAGAGTATTTAGAGTATATATAGGTGAGTAGATCCTAGAACAAGAAGCAATGGGTGGAAGCTTCTCAAAGGGAGATCTAACCTGAAAATAAGAAGCAATTTTCTGATCCCGTGAACAAAAATAAAGGGAACAGCTTGCCTCCAAAGTTATGATTGTTCCCATCACTGGAGGTTTTCAAAAAAAGATTGGACAACCATTTGTCCAGGAAAATAAAAGGACTCCTACCTTGGGTAGCGGGTTGGACTAGAAGACCTCCAAAGTTTTTCCAGCACTGTGATTTGAACTATATCAGTAATTTTGTAGAGTTTCTTTTTCTTCATGATGTTGCCTCGACTAAGTCAATGAGATTTGAAATACAGGCAAATGCAGATGATAAGAAATAGGATAATTGCTAGCGCTTCCATTGATAGCTCATTTAACAAGGGGTCAAACTAATGTGCATGGAGAAGACAATTATGAATGAAACGTTTATAGTAATTTAATATTAAGGAATAAGCGCTGCAGGTTTACTACCGTTTTTGTAAAAAAAGTAAAAAGAAATGAAGATATATTTTGCCTATTGGATAAAAATATGATTCCCCCTCTTATAACAGGAAGCTGTGAATATTAATAACTTATGTTAATTGTTATAGATAAATGGAGAAGCAGATTTAATAAATCATTGCACTTTCTGTTTACAGCCAGTGGAAACAAAACTTAGTGATTTTCTAAATCTTTTCTTTTACTTTCCCATCATTTTATGGTTTGGTTTGGTTTGGTTTTTTTAATATATAATCCAGGAAATATATCAATGTAGCCACTCTTGGGTGGACCAGGCAAGACTACATGTAGGATTAGACTAAGTATCTAACAGGAAAAAAAAACAGATTTAAAAGTCACTTTGGAGGTCTTCTAGTCCAACCCTCTTGTCTGTGTGTTGTTGCAGAAGATTTACTGCCCTTTTATTTCAGTAGTGTTTGAAGAATATCCACCAACTGGAAGACTTGATTTCAAATTTGATTTGGGGCTCCAGAAAACGCCCTGCTTTAATTCAGATTGAATAAGAAACCATCGATTGAGGAGCTAAATCCAAAATGAGATTTAAGAGGTGGAAAAATCCAAAATGAGATTTAAGAGGTGGAAGTCAAGCGATGGGACAACTGGGAACAGAATTGCAAAGGAATTCACAACCAGAGACACAACCAACCACCCCTCCTCATTTTGACCTGAAAAATGCTAGTGGATATATTTGAACATGGGTCAGTCAGTCCTGAGACAGAGGTCACCATGTTCCCAAGGGTAAAAAAATGAGCTTCTGTATTAACAAATATAGCACAAATTGTGTATGTTCCCCCTCTTTGAGAACTCTTATCTTCATTTCTATTTTGTTGTCTACTGAGCTGGCTGCTTGCGTTGTCTTGGGTGGGTTTAGTTGGTGTTACTTTCACTTTGTGGGTTCCTTGAAAGCAGCAAGTCTGCCTTGGGAGCCCACCTTTATTTTACTTTCTGGGGATTTCTATTGGTTAACCACTTGTTTCTGTTAGAAAATACCACATGTGTAGCCTTCTACGTTATGGTGGGCGAAAGCTGGAAACAGAAACTGATGAAATGCGGAGGTCTTCCATGCCATGACTTATGACTGTGCTGCAATCTCTTCCGTCCTTCCCCCCTCCCTTCTGAATTGGCAGAACAGCTGGTAGGGTAGAAAGTTGACACCTCAACAGATTCAAGAACATTAAGCTGGAGGATAACGCCTAGGTAAAATGCAAAGATTGTCTTTATATTGGAGGATATGAATCCGACCCTAAGAACCAAGAACAATAGCTATAGTTACTTCTGAGTGATTTCTGTATTGCTGTATACCTACAGACAGAACCTTGCCAGACTAAAGCAATTATCCACAATAAGTATCAATATACCATATTTTTCTGAGTATAAGATGCACCTTTTTCTCCCCAAAAAGAGGGTGAAAATCTGGGTGCATCTTATACACTGAATGCAGCATTTTTGGCCTCCTGAAACTCCGCCCCTTCACAAAAATAGATGTGCAGAGGGTTTGGGAGGCCTGCAAAGTGATCCTGGGGACTGGGGAGGGCAAAAACAAGCAAAAAATGGACCATTTTACTTGTTTTTGGCCACCCTGGCCCCCAGCAGCACTCTACAAGCCTCCTAAAGGCTATGCATGCCCTTTTTTGGCAAAAAAAATGGGCTCATTTTTGCAAAAAAGGTCAGTTTTTGCTCATTTGGGGGACACCCCCTGCCCCCAGGAGCACTTTGCAGGATACTCAAACTCTCTGCATGTCTTGTTTTTCACAAAAAATGAGGCCTTCAGAAGGCTTGGAAAATCTGCAGAATGCAAAAACCTTTTTTTATTTTACCTCTTCAAGATTTTGGTGCGTCTTATATATTGAAAAATACGGTACTCTGTGAATTATTGGGGTGGGTCTGCTGTTGCTCTCTTCCTGCCTATCAGATATTCTTCACTTTGGAGACTAAAACATATGAAGAACCGTTACAGGAACTGGGCATGGCTGATCTAGTGAAGAGAAGGACCAGGGGAGACATGATAGAAGTCTTCCAATATTTGAGGGGCTGCCACAAAGAGGAGGGGGCCAAGCTATTCTCCAAGGCACCCGAAGGCCAGACAAGGAGTAATGGATGGAAACTGACTAAGGAGAGATTCAACCTGGAAATAAGGAGAAATTTTCTGACAGGGACAACAATCAACCAATGGAACAGAAGTTGTCTTTGGAAGTTGTGGGAGCTTCCTCACTGGAAGCTTTCAAGAAGAGACTGAACTGTTATCTGTCAGAAATGGTGTAAGGTCTCCTGCTTGGGCAGGGGGCTGGACTAGATGTTAATCTGTAATCTTTCACCTCTAGGAAAGGGCTTGAGAACTCCATTCTGCCTTACCATGTCCAGTAACAAACAGAGAACTGAAGGAGTGGATTTCAGCTGGATGCCACTTTTCTAAGCTCCATTTCCCTAAAGTTGTGGTTTCTCTACATCCGATCCAACCCATTTTGAAAGCTCAGCTTGCTATCCCATCTTGTGGAGGAACGGATTTATGTGGCCAAAATACAACAGGAGCAAAATGACAACCAACTCTGTAAAAAAAAGACAAAGCAGTGTATTCTGGCTAAGTTTTATGGTGGAGTTTCTTGGTTCCCCTCCATGCAGGAATTCAATCTTCTTTTTTGGATCCTTTAAATAATAGGCTTCCTTTTGTTGTGAGTAGTTTGCTTTCTTCAGGTACATTCTGCCATCAAAGTTAGGCAGCACTGCAGAAATCATTTTCAAATTGTTCCTTTACTTTGTTTTTCTTGGGTTTCAAATAAAGGGAACCATATCCCAGTAGCTGCATAAGTCCAAACCCTTTTATGCAGGTCATTTTCTTATTCAAACTGAAAATATGGATTTTATGAAGAACAGACCAATATGAAAAATAACAAAATTCATTTCAGAAAAATGTACTAAACAAGTCTGTTTCAAACCAAGGACCCAAAGTATTTCATATTATTCCTTTTTATTGTTGTTGTTGTTTTCCTTCTTCATAATTTCAAAAATTCATTTCCTATCTTCACATTTTTCAAGAACCTTTTTTCTCTCTTTACACTTCTTAAAACTATATCTTTTTTAAAAAAAACATATATACAAGCTGAGAGCTCTGTTTCTAGTTAAGAAGCAGCTGCTAATATTAGACAAACAGAAGTATTAGTGGTGGTTAATCTCTATGTGAAGGTGGATTTATGGTTGAGCTTCTTAGTATTTGAATTCATTGCTACAGCTAATGGACATCTCAAACTGTCTTAAATCACTGGCTCTTTAGTGTGCCAAAAAGTAATAGAATCCTTAGAGCTACCATAATTTGGCACCTATGTTTAGAATTGGTTGCCAGAGAAGCTTATGGAGAAAAACGATCAAGGCAAACATTTTTTCAGGTTCTTTTCTTTTTTTCCTTCCTTCCTTCCTTCCTTCCTCTCTCTCTTTCTCCCTCCCTCCCTTCCTTTCTCCCTCTCTCTGTTCCTTCATTCTTCCTTTCCTTTTCTTCCTTCCTTCCTTTTTTTCCTTTCTCTCTCTCTTCCTTCCTCCCTCTGTTCCTTCATTCATCCCTTCCTTCCTTCCTTCCTCTCTCTCTTTCTCTCTTCTTCCCTCCCACCCTCTGTTCCTTTGTTCCTCCTTTGCATTCCTTTTCCTTCCTTCCTTCCTTTCTCTCTCCCTTCCTCCCTCTGTTCCTTCATACTTCCTTTCCTTCCTTCCCTTCTTCCTCCCTCCCTTCCTCTCTCTCTTTCTCCCTCCCTCTCTCTGTCCCTTTGTTCCTCTTTTCCATTCCTTTTCCTTCCTTCCTTCATTCCTCTCTCTCCCTTCCTCCCTCCCTCTCTCTGTTCCTTCATTCCCCCTTTCCATTCCTTTTCCTTCCTTCCTTTCTTCTCTTTTCGTATTTGGGTGAAGAGCTTGAAGAGGAGCTCTAGCTGCCAATTTGCTTTTGGGTATGATTCAAAATATTAGTCGACATCTTTAGGACCCACAAACCTCTGAAGCTGAGCTGCCTTCTATTTCCTCTAAGGAGTTGCCATCTAAGGGGATTTAGGAAATGGGCATTTTCTGCCTCTGTTTGCATCCATGCTTTGGATGCATAACCCCACTCAACTCTTCCTTCCTGGTTTCAGGTGAACATTTAAGAAGTGGATTATCCATCTAGCCGGGGAGGAAGGGTTGACTTAAAAACTGTATATAAATGTAATAAGTAAATAAGTGGTATGCAATAGGTGACTAGGCATCTTTCCATTCACTGGAATCTCCTGATGAAATCTGTTTTTCATTTATCCTTTCTGTATCCTTATTTCTCATTAACAGTCCCAAACAGAAAAAATATGTTTTGTTCTATCCTTGGAGATCAGAATTTCTGTATAATTTTTTTTTCTATTTTAGTGAATGAGAGAGAAAAAACTTTAAAAGAAAATTAAACCCGGAGTTTAAATTCACCAATCATTTCATTGGGACTATATATATAAATGACATTTCAAGCAGCCCTCCTTCATCATTATGACTAATGATTAAAACCATCATTTGTTTCCAACCTGTTGAATGTTTAAGAGCTTTTTTGATTCCTTGCAAAATTCAGTTACTCCCCATTATTGACCACAAAAAGTTTTAAAAAATGAAAGACTCTCTTTCCTTAAAAAGATCCTATTAATCTTCTGAATTTTGTAGCCCTGTATCAGTGGAAATATTTTTGTGGGGAAAGCTCCTGCTCTCTAGCAGAATCTCAAAAACATCTTGCGTAAAAAGAGAATAACTAGCTAAAATACTACCCAGTATTTCTGTGGCTTAGGTCAAACTGAATTTGGTCCTTCCTTGGTCTTCATCCAATGCCTTAAGCCCAGCTCTATATTGGCTGGGTGCTTAATTGCTATGGAGGGAAGCAGAATTTTATGCAGAGCTTGTAATCAAAGGTAAGCTACTACAATAGTAAAATGTCAGAAAGGAAATGTTTCAGTAACAACAGAAGGCGAAGGAACAGAGCAAGAGTTCAGGTAGAGTCAAAACTGAAATGGTTAGGATTGCATCATAACAGGAAGTGGGTTAGAGGTTGGTTTCCATCTATTTATGGAATTCAGATTGGAAATGTAAAGAGTAGGGGATGACAGTGAAGTTACAAATGATAAATACCTATGTTTCTATGAAATATGGCCAGCATCTGGATTACTTAAAACCATCTAGATTTCCTTCCTCCCTCCCTCTTCCATCCTCTCTTCCATCCTCTCCAAGGTGGCGCAGTGGTTAGGGTGCAGTACTGCAGGCCACTTCAGCTGACTGTTATCTGCAGTTCAACGGTTCTAATCTCACCGGCTCAAGGTTGATTCAGCCTTCCATCCTTCCGAGGTGGGTGAAATGAGGACCCAGACTGTGGAGATGATATGCTGACTCTGTAAACCGCTTAGAGAGAGCTGAAAACCCTATGAAGTAGTATATAAGTCTAACTGCTATTGCTATTCCTTCCTTCCTTTCTTCCTTCCCCTTCCATCCTCTCCCCTTCCTACCTACCTACTGAATGACCTACCTAACCCTTCCATCCTCTCCCTCCTTTTCTTCCTCCCTCCCTCCCTCCCTTCCCCTCCACTTCCATCCTCTCCTCTCCTCCTTCCTTTCTTCCTTCCTACCTACCTACCTCCCCCTTCCATCCTCTCCTCTTCCTTTCCCCCCTTCTTTCCTTCCTTCCTCCCTCCCTCTCTATCTACTGACCTACCTCCCCCTTCTATCCTCTCCCCTTCCTACCTACCGGCTACCTACCATCTACCTACTTTCCAACCCCTTCCATCCTCTCCCCTTCCTTCCTTCCTTCCTTCCTTCCTTCCTTCCTTCCTTCCTTCCTGTAGACATGACCAGATCAGAATCATTTCACTTATCACTTTTTTACTTAATTACATAAGTGTACGTAAACATTCTAGGTAATTTACAGGGCTTAAAACATGAATGCAAAGTTTAAGAATACCATCAAGATTACCATTACAGTTGAAAAATCAAGTACCATTTACAGTAAAAGCTTAATGAAAAATATCTCTCTTCTTTGGTAAAGAAGAAGCAGAATCTTAAAACCTACTGGGAGCTACCCAGAAAAAAAAGGACCTTTCTCTTGAATCAGATGATCAAGCTCCTAGCATCAGGGGAGTCTTCAAAATGATGTCTTCTGCTGATCTAAGAGAGCAGGTTGGTTCATAGCAGGAGGAAGAAATGACTTAAGTCATTTAAGGACTTCAAGTCTATAAAGCTCAGCGCCAGCTTCCTAAATTGTTCCTGGTGGCAGTTGGCAATTAGATCGTTCAGGACAAGCATTTTAGCATCCTTGTACCTTGTACCAGTTAGCAGCTTGGTTGCATTATTTTATACCAATTGCAATTTCTGGATAGTTTTCATTACTTTAAATTACCCTGGAAACCTACTTAGAAATGAATGCGGTTTTAGTAATAAGTGACTCTTTGTTGTTAGTTGTGAAGTCGTGTCCGACCCATCATGACCCCATGGACAACATTCCTCCAGGCCTTCCTTTCCTCTACCATCCTCTGGAGTCCATTTAAGCACATGCCGGCTGCTTCAGTGATTCCATCCAGCCACCTCATTCTCTGCCATCCCCTTCTTCTTTTGCCCTCAATCGTTCCCAGCATTAGACTCTTCTCCAGGGAGTCCTTCCTTCTCATTAGGTGGCCAAAGTATTTGAGTTTCCTTTTTAGGATCTGGCCTTCTAAAGAGCAATCAGGGTTCATCTCCTCCAGGACTGACCGTTTGATTGTCTTGCAGTCCAAAAGGCTGGCAGGAATTTTCTCCAGCACCAGAGTTCAAGGGCCTCGATTCTTTGATGCTCAGCCTTTCTTATGGTCCAACTTTCACAGCCATCCATTGCAACTGGGATAACCATCGCCTTGACTATAAGTGACTCTAGCATACTTTATATTCAGTTCTGGTCAATAGTCCTAGCAGCAGCATTCTGAATCTGGTGAAGTGCATCCATACAGAAGTAGTTTTACTTGTCCAAATCAGATGTTTTCTTTCCTCCACTTTATCCAAAAGCTAGCAAATTAAGAGCTGCATCATCTCCTTCAAGGCTATTTGTCAGTGGGGCTCCAACATTCAGGACAGACAAACATCTTTGATAATCTTTGTGGAGAGAAGGAAAACTTGAACAAGGAATGATGGAATTGTATTGCATTGTGGAGTAATATTGGTAGACACTTGTAGTATACAGCTAGTCCTCAAGTTACAACAATCATTTAGTGATAATTTGAAGTTACAATGGCCCTGAAAAAGTGACTTACAACTGTTTTTCACACTTATGACCATTGCAGCATCCCCATGGTCATGTGATCAAAATTGGCAACTGATTCATATTTATGACTGTTGCAATGGTCAAGGATTCACTTAACAATTGTGGCAAGAAAATAACGTAAAAATGGAGCAAAATATACTTAACAACTGTCTCACTTAACAACAGAGATTTTGGGCTACGTTGTGGTTATAAGTCAAGGACTACCTATATATATATATTTTTAGGAATCCAAAGAAGCAATCTGCTAAAACACAGGTTTTGCTTCCTTCCAGGAGGGAGGTAAGATTAGCAGTGGTTGTCTTCTCTGCCAAAATGGAAGTGGTTGGTAGAACTCCAACAAAGTGCAGGCATTAGTCTTTGGTTCTTTTACAAGCTCACTTGAATTATTTTTAACTTGCTTATAGTAGAGGTCAGACTACATTCCAAGGCACTTTAATAAGCACTGGCTAAACATATGGCTGAACTTTGCGTATTTACTGTAAACGAGCTGCTTCCAAATTGATCCATTCATCTCCATGCATATTCATGATTTTGACTGCTGACAAAAGAGATTGATTGGCATGCCTTTAAATTTTCCTCCTTCCTTCCCACTTTTGATGGAAGGGGGAAAAAAAGAGTTGGAATTTTGGAAGCCTTTCTGCTTTAAAGTACCTATACCAGTTGGTGCTAAATTATTAGAGAAGACTATATTTCTAGAAATAGGCAGGCAATTTTAAATTGTTGGCTATAATTTACTTCGATTGGGTCAAAGTTAGCATTACTTTTCACCACTGAGTACATTTTGCAAGGAATCTCACTGATGTCAGCCAAACTATTCAAGACTGATGTAATAAATTAGAGATTAAGAAAAAAAAAACCTCTGGATTTTCCACCCAGAGATACATGGAAAGAAGATAATCTTTGTAGTTGCTTCTTCAGCATCCTGTAATTCAATTGTCCCTTTGTGCTCAAGTACCGAGCATGCTGCATGTTTGTATTTCTCCCTGCCTTGACAGTTTAGTGGTCTCTAAAATGCAGAAAGACCCCATGTCCACATTCAATCTGTATAACAGTAGGGTTTGACAAAATCATTGGTGAAAGACAGAGGTGGGATTCAGCAGGTTGTGATCAGTTCTGTAGAACTGGTAGCGGAAATTTTGAGTAGTTCGGAGAACCGGTAAATACCACCTCTGACTGGCCCCCTTCCCCATCTATTCTCTGCCTCCCGACTCCCAGCTGATGGGGAGGGAATGGAGATTTTGCAGTAACTTTCCCCCTGCCACACCCATCAAGCCACACCCACCAAGCCACACCTACAGAACCGATAGTAAGAAAAATTGAATCCCACCACTGGTCATGTTTAGCATATACAAGGAAAAAATGTCTATAATGGACATCCTTTGGGGCTAATTTATGCCCCAGCAGGCACACTTAATAACAACCACAGTTAAAATTTTCACACAAGGTTCCAGAATACACTATTTCCAAATCCCAGTTTAAAAAACAATTAAAATGACCCATTTTTAATTTTGCATGATACTTCCTTCCAAAGGTACTTTTTCAAGAGGCACCTGGACCTTCTTTTTGTTTCCTTGGGGCCGTTTTGGTTCTCATCCAAGAAACTTCATCAGTTCTGAAGAACTGAACAGAACTGAAGAAGCTTCTTGGATGAGAAGCAAAACCTCGTCAAGAAAAAAAAAAGTCTCGTTGCCTCTTGAAAAAAGCACCTTTGGGACAACCATGACCTGGATGACTGATGATCTCCACAGACACGATGCTTCCAAGGGTTATCAGAAGTCATTGCGGGAAATGAAATTGGTAGCATTTACTGCTACTGGTTGAAGAACTACAATAATTGGTGGTTGGGCTTTTCCAGGAGGAAATGCGGCTAACAATCTTCTGAAGATGCTTTACATCAATCAGACAAGGCAGTGAAATTCGAACCCCAAATTCCATGCTTAGATTCACTCCTTTTACAGAAATGAGATATTGAACAGAGCTCAAGAATTAAGTGATTGACTTCATAACCAAGATGCCGTATCTGGGTTGCAAAAATTACAGTAATTACCGTATTTTTGGAGTATAAGATGCACTCCCCCAAAAAAAGTGGGTGGAAATGTTTGTGCATCTTATACAGCGCATATTGCAGTTTGGGGGAGGGGTTGGTGTGCTGCCAATCAGCTGTTGTAGAATGGGTAGCGTCGGGAAATGGGCGACAACGAACCGGCAGTGGCGGTAGCAAACAGGCAGTGGTGGTAGTGAATGATGGCCCATGGCGAACAGGCCACAGTGGTGGCACAAATGGTGGCTACGAATGGGCCACAGCGAATGGGCGGCAGTGAACAGGCGGCAGTGGCAACACAAATGGGCAGCAGCAAATGGGCTGTGGTGATTTTTTTTCTTGTTTTCCTCCCCAGCTAGGTACGTCTTATAGTCCAGAGTGTCTTATATTCTGAATAATATGGTACTAGCTCAGATATGGCTCAGATATGGCAATTTGATATATAATCTGACTGGGAAATAAACCTACTTAGGTTTATGAGAGTAAGTAGATCCTACAGTTTGGGTATTCTTTGACCTCCTCTTCCCTATGGCTTCCCTATCCTTTTTGTCTGTCCACATCATTCATGTCAAAATGCCAGGTTTATTCTCTACCCTCATTTATATATCTTTCATAAATAGATGTTGCAATAATCCAAGTGATTTATATTTATTTTTGATGGGAATAGCATGTTCTGGATTTTTTTCAGCTATCCCTCTGGAAGTAGTTCCTCTGAAGTGAGTGGATATACATTTTTTATGAAGATTAAGAACTGATTGCATAAACCAAGTTTATTTTAGATCTTTGATTGTTTTTTTCCCCTATTAACTGATCAGTGCCTCTTTTGTGTTAAAGTAGGGCTATATGTTACATAAATGAGCTAGTTAAAAGAGTGAATTAATGCTTCATTAACCTCTACTGAACTTATATTCTTATTAGTGGAAACACACTTAAATGAGAGCTCAGATGATGATGTGAAAATACTTAATAGAATTTCAACAAGTGCATTTAATCAGAGGGTATTAATTGAATGAATGGGGCACATGGTGGAGATGAAGGCTTCACTCTAAGACATTAGGCTTAAAAAATACTTTGTCCTCAGAAGATCAGGGTTATTTGTAGAATTAGTTGAATGTAATTAAATACATATATATTTGGGTCTTCTTTATCAGTTGCAATTAAAGTATTCATACCTGTTAATCAATGCTTAAAAGGGCACAAGTTGTTTTATTTATTTGTTGTTGTTGTTGTTGTTGTAAAAAAATGAATACAGTGCATTGTTAGGGTATATCATTTACAACGCAAGGTAAAGAGATAGATAGATAGATAGATAGATAGATAGATAGATAGATAGATAGATAGATAGATAGATAGATAGATATGGGATGGATGGATGGATGAATGGATGGATGGATAGATAGATAAATAGATGATAGATAGATACTGAGAGAGAGAGAGAGAGAGAGAGAGAGAGAGAGAGAGAGAGAGAGAGAGAGAGAGAGAGAGAGAGAGAGAGAACAATAGTAATTATATAACTAAGTGGTTTTAGCTAAATTTCTCTTTATATTGGCTTATTTATACTTCTGTTGATTATATTGGCATATTTATACTTGTGAATCATCTTTATGTCTAATTCATACATAGGAATAATCTTTCTTCATCTAATTCCCACCTCTTATCTCTAACCACTCATAAAATCTATTCCATATCAAATACTAATCTGTGTCCTTTTTGTCTTTTATTTTTAAAGTCAGCCTGTTCATTTAGCACAATCTAAGACTTTCCGAATTATATCCTCCTCTGATGGGGTGTTCTCTTTTTTCCAATATTTTGCAAAAATAATTCTTGCTGCTGTCAATGCATGCAAGGCTAAATATGTGGTCCCTTTCTCAACCCCCCACCCCCCGGCATCATGTCCAACAGGTTGTTTTAGAGTGGCTGAATTTATCAAACTATTACCAAAGTCTTGATTTTTATGACTGCTTGCCCACTTCCATCAACAGGCAGTCTCTCTCTTTTTCTTTTGTGTAGTTGTTGTGATGTCCTTTCTGGGAATCCTACATCCAATCTGAATCTGGTGCAGGGGAAAAAATAAGACCTTTAGGACATGCAATTTAAGGATATATGAGTATATAATGTGCATGAAATGTATAATTTTATATGGGCCAGATTTTTCTTTCTGAGATTCAATAATATTTCTGGCATGCAAAGCGATCTGAAACTCATGCAGATATACTCACATATCTGTCTCCATTGTGGTTGGTGACAAAGGTTATGAAATTGATGCGTACCTTATCTCACATGTGCATATTCTCAGTCAGTGGAAATTCTGGAGAAAAGTTTCTGTATCTATTTAAAAATTGTAATAGATTTGGAGGGTACAAATATTCAGGGACTGTCTTCATAATGGACTCTTGATTTTGGATTTTCCTTCTCCGGGATAAGCAATGATAGAACACTATTCATTGAGGATTTGGCTACTATTGTGGCCCACCAGTGGCCAGCAGAGCTGGCAGTGGATTGGGACAGTGAGGAGGTTGGGGAGGAACATGGGCCAGTCCTGGAGGGCTCGTCAGAGGCAGAGATGGGGCCAGGGTCTTCTGACAGTTATCAGTTGGAAAGTCTTTTTCTCTTTCTCCTCACAATTTACAGGATCTTTCATGGATTTCATTTCTTAACCCACCTCGGGCTTGTTTTGCTACCCTGACAGAGAATATCCTTCTCAAAGTTTAGAATAAGAATTGGGTCTACCTTACAAGCTTTAATCAACCTTATAAAGATTAGCCAAGATAAAGAAGGCCGATCAGCCTTCCAGGGACCATAACTGGTCAGAACTCCTTGAGCATCAAGGGTTTTGTAGCTTTAAACAGGCCTTTTTATGAGCCTGGCCATAAAGAGCAAACTGCCCCAAAATATGACTAGATTGTTGTTGTTGTTGTTGTTGTTGGCTTTGACCAACGGAGTAGAACAAGACCTCTGAATAATCCATTAGTTCCAGGGCTGTGCTTTGGCAACTCTGCATCAGCAGCTCTTTTGCTGCGTGTAAGTCCCTTAGCTTTACCCGCGTCTCTTAACAAATACCATTGACAGGCACCGCTGCCATTTTTCTGCATGTTCTGACAGTTTAATTCAGTACCTCCTGGCTAAGCAGCCTGAGCCTGAGGGGGCAATTCAGTGCACTGGCATTGGGCTGCTGCAATTAAAATAATTAACGGAGCAGGAATGGGCTGGCAGAGAAGGAGAACGAGAGAGCACTTCTCAGTCCCCACAGTGAAATGCCTGCTAGCTCTCCCCTTGGAAACGAGGGCAATCGAATTTATTATTGCCGCTATATTTCCTTCCAGGTAGCAAATGGACTTGCCTCTTTGCTGCTGTTCTCTTCTTTTGCGTCTCCTATTTATTTCTTCTTTTGGCATCACCGATCACTGCTTTCCCACCTGGCCTTGTCAAAGAAAATGGATCTCCTTAGCCAGGGGCTGGCAAGCCTGCCAGTCTCCAGATGGTGCGAGTGGCCACTCCCAAAAGACCCAGCCAGCAATGCCCAATGGTGAAGAATGCTGGGCGCTGCAGTGGTGCGAAGTCTGCAAAACCCCAAAGGTCTCGTTTCTGATGGATCTGGCTGAAAAAAAGAGGTTTCTTTTGGGGTCTGCATTAAAATGGGAGAGCTTTTTCCCCTCCAAATTATGGGGATGGTTATGATTAAGCTAGAAAGATCAGAATTAAGATTTCTTGTTTCCTTTTCTTTAGACATAAACAATTAGCAGCAGAATGCTAGCTGAATCTTCTTAAAGCAGAATTTCAAAAAGGATCTATAGATCAGTGAGGAGGTTGGGGAGGAACATGGGCCAGTCCTGGAGTCTGGAGAAGGCTCTGATGGGGGCTCTGTGTCGGAGGCAGAGAGGGGGCCAAAGCCATATGCCAGTTATCAACTGCCTTCAGAGTCAAACATCAGTGGGGCACAAGAACAGCTGGAGCCTGTTCCCAGTGTGCCCATGGTCAGAGTTGCCAGACGAAGGGAACAGCTAAAGAACAGGGGTCGACTTGGGAGTAAGGCCACAGGTGGACAATGAATGGCCCCTCCCAGAGGAAATAAAAGAGGAGCAAAAGGAGAGTAGAGTTTGCAGGAGACAAGTAGTTCGCTTGATTGATTTGTGACTCTCCAAGACTCCTTGCCAAGTTTTGCACATATCGGCCTGGCAGCTCTCCAAGCCAGATAAGGTCTGTGACTGTAAATCCTCCCTTGAAAGAATTTGCTGGATGTGAATAAGCAGAATTCTCAGTAAATTAATAAAAGGGGGTTTGTTGGGACCATGAGTTTGCTTCATGCTCTTGGGAAGCCTAGGTCAGCACAAAAGGGAATAACAGAATTGGAAAAGACCATGGAGGCCTTCTAGTCCAGCCTCCAACTCAAGCAGATATGTGGATACCTAGTCTTTTTTTAAAAAAACCTCCATTGATGAAGCACCCACAACTTCTGAAGGCAAGCCGTTCCACTGGTTAATCAATCCTGAAGCCATTTTGCAGCATCTTGAGGGCAGCCACAGCTACTACACTGATTGGAGCTGTGGGCACCCTGAAGATGCTCCAAAATGGCTTCAGGGTTGACATAATTGCTCTCACACTATCAGGAAGTTTCTTCTCAGTTCTAGGTTGCTTCTCTTCTGGATTACTTTCCATCCATTGCTTTGTGTCTTGCCTTCTGGTATTCAGTCTAGTTTTCCTCTTGTTTAATCATTGCAACACCAGACTCTTCCCATTAAATTAAGATGTTGAAATCAATAGCACTGGGAAGGAGAAAAGCAAGAATGGCTATTTATGCGAAAGGACTGGACTTTAATACAGTCGGCCAGTTGTGTGACTGCTTCCACAAGACAATTTTTTCATTTTGGGTTATTTTTCCTAGATTGTTTGTCAAAGAGTCAGCCAGACGTTTTGAGTGAATTTGGCATTTTTGTTCACTATCTAGTCCTTCCCAAGGACCTGATTTAGGCAGATGTTGTTCGATGGAGTTAAAGATAAAGACAGTAATAGTAATAATAGTAGTACTATAGCCAATATAGTGTTTATTAAGCTTCTATTTTAATACTGTTAATGCACTGTAATACATGCCAAGGTATGCTTGAATTTTTAGAATTGTCTTGTTTGGAATATTTTCTACTTAGCAGTTATATTCAGATGATGTTTAACCTAGTTACAGAATTAACCATTGCCTGGGTTTGAACAATAAATTAATCCAACATATTGTCCCCTGACTCATTGGGGAGGGGGGGGTACTAACTAGGTTTAACAAGTTGTCAGGTTACAAAGTAGGAGGCTGTGGGTTCTAGTACCATCTTAGGCACAAAGCAGTTGGGTGACCTTGGGCCAGTCACTCTCCCTCAGCCCCAGGGAGCAGGCAATGGCAAATCACTTCTGAAATATTGCCAAGAAAACTACAGGGACTTGTCCAGGCAATTACCAGGAGTCAACACTGACTTGAAGGCATCAAAAATGTATTCACCTACCTGGTTTGTAGCTGACCCGGTTAAATATTTGAAATTAACATCATTCCTTCCAGAATTAAAGCATGGACACATCTTATTACAATTCAGGAAGCTGTTGGAAACAACATCTAGCAATTTTCATGGCCAAGTGGTTTTATGGTTTATATAGAATAGGAGAGCAGAGTTAGAAGGGACCTTGGAGGTCTTCTAGTCCAACCCCCTGCTTAGGCAGGAAACCCTACACCACTTCAGACAAATGGTTATCCAATCTTTTCTTTAAAATGTCCAGTGTTGGAGCATTCACAACCTCTGGAGACAAGTTGTTCCACTGATTAATTGTTCTAACTTCAGGAAATTTCTCCTTAGTTCTAAGTTGCTTCTCTCCTTGATTAGTTTCCACCCATTGCTTCTTGTTCTACCCTCAGGTGCTAGTATATATAGTAGTTCAGAATGTTTTAGTCATATCATTTCATGTGTTGTTGCATGTTAAGCCATAGAACAGTAATTTTCAGGGCTGCGCTGCCTAGAAATGCATGGCCTGACTAGTTTTTTTGGAGATTGTTTCTTTTTTTTTCTTGTGCGTTTTTCTTACCATTTATTGCAGAAAAGTATTCCTTTACACAAATGGAAATTGCAACTCTTGTCTTTTAAAAAATGCATTATTTTGATCTGTCCCACTTCATTAAAATTGCCCATCAAAGTGGCAACAAGAACGGCATTTCTCCCATCGCTGTTCCGTCCTAGATAAACATCAGTATTTTTTATCTTTCCCCCTAGCTAATATCAGACTTTGGTGGGATTATAAAATAATGCAAAGCATCCTTTGATCAGAATGAATAAGGGTGTTGCTTTTATCCTGCTCCTTCTTAGCCTTGGATGACTTCTCTTTCTTTGGGAGAAAGAAGGAAGCATGGAGTCTGATCCCTGTGATGCGATTTGAAAGAAGATGCTTTTAAATAAAAACACGAACTTTCTTTTTTTTTTTTAAACAAAATAATTTTTAAAAAACCTAACCTCCCCAGATTTCTAAAGCACTATTTATGTCCTCAGTCACTATTGCTCTGGAGAGAAAACCCAGCCATTTTAAACATACCATTTTCTGCAGTGTGAGCATTTCAATTCCAGGCAGGCTCCTGTAACTTTAAAAAGATTTAACGAACGTACCTCCAGTAGCTAAGCTGAAATAAGAATGTCTCATGAGTTTAATGGATCAAACAGCCGTGATAGTTTTTATGGGCTCCTTTTCACTTTAGGGCAAAGGGAAGAGAGAGCCGGGCAAGTTGGTTTTAAATTCAAGGATTTATGTTGTTAATCCTCCTGGCTAATTATAATTTATGGGAATCCTGATAAATTAATATGCAGTTGCTATTCAAAAGCAGAAGAGGCAGGCCTAAACAAGCCTTGTTCGTTTTTAATTTATTTCTACCAATGGAGAATATTAAATTAAATGAACACTGGGGTATTTTCAGGGGAAGAAACGTTCTCATGCTTTATGGGCAGTTCTGCCGGTTTTCTATAACGGTTTTGCAAAGTTTCCGCTGCTTATCTGCGGCAAATAACCAGGCAATTTAACAAGTTGGCGATCCTTCCTGACTCAGGTTGCTGCGTTTCTGTCCAAGGGAAAGAACAGAAGCGGAATAAAATTTGGAGAGGGTGGGCAGACCTTGAGTGTGCTGCTTAGAGGGAGGGAAGAGAAATCTTCTCCAGTCCTGATCATTTTTAAATTATTATTTTTTTATTAATCTTCCAGCAAAGCAATCTTAACCAAATGACTCCTGCAGGGAAAAAGTCATAAGGAGCAGCACTGTCTGCCTTCACGTCTGTTTACATAATAATGTTAAAAATACTTCTGATAATTTGCAGTTTTGTGTGTGTGTGTGTGTATGTGTGTTGGGTTTATTTAAATCATAGTACGTAGGTCCATTAAAAGAACACAAGGGACATTTCTAGCAGGCAAAACAGTAGAGCACTGCAGAAATGTGTGAAAGGTCTCTATTGCTGGAGAAACTACAACTTCTGAATCCACTGACTAATTGTTCTCACCATTAGGACCTTTTTTTCCCTTAATTCCAGGTTGGTTCTCTCCTTTATTAGTTTCTATCCATTGCTTCTTGTCCTGCTTTCAGGTGCTTTGGAGAATAGGTTGACTCCCATTCTTTGTGGCAGCCCCTTAGATAGTGAAACCCTGCTTTCACATCACCCCTAGCCCTTCTTCTCCTGTCATCTTTTTATGAATCTCTCTCTCCGGATTCACCGGAGACAATTTCATCTTCAGAAAAGTTTCTGGATTCTCATCTTCATGTAAGATTTGGTTGTCTTGTGAGATTTCAGAATTTTCATTTTTAGAAGGTTGCCAAATGTGTTAATGTTTTGTGATATTTTGTGGACAAAATGTAATTTGGAAGTTCTGAAGGTGCCTTGTGGAAACACCCCTTCTTGTAGAACGGAGATGTTGTAGCTTCTGGTTTGGTATGACAGATCCTTTCAGTCATCTCTCTATTTCTAATTTCCATCTGACACTTAACAGATTATGGGGCACCTAGCAGATGTAGCAAAGCTGTTGACATTTTGGAAAAAGTGCAGAGAAGAGCAACTAATTATGATTAAAAGCCTGGAGACTAAAACAGATGAAGAATTGTTGCAGGAATTGGGTATAGCTACTCTAGAAAAAAGAAGGACTAGGGGTGTATTTCCCTTCCCCTCCTTGGGTTTGTGCGCCGCCCTGAGTCCCGCCGGGAATAGGGTGGCATATAAATAAAATGAACCTTGAACCTTGAACATCATCGCAGTATTCTAGTATTTGAGGGGCTGCCACAAAGACGAGGGGGTCAACTTATTTTCCAAAACACCAGAAGACAGAACAAGAAACAATGGATGGAAATTAATCAAGGAGAGAACCAATTTAGAATTAAGAAGAAATTTCCTGACAGAACAATTAAACAGTGGAATGACTTGCCTCCAGAAGTTGTGAATACTCCAACACTGAAGGTTTTCAAGAAAAGATTGGAGAAACATTTGTCTAAAATGGTACAGGTTTTCCTGCCTGAGCAGGAAGACCTCCAAGTCCCTTCTAGCTCTATTCTGATTAGTTCTGATTGAATGTGAGAGTTTGTTTGTTTTTTGTTTGTTTAAAGTAGATTCCTTTTCCTTGAAGCAATCATTTGACCCAACTGTTTGCCAAGATGTCCCTGTCTTTTAAATTATGCCTTGCAAATTTTGTGAGAAAATGGTGGGAATAACCAAGGGATCTCTTTATTTTTCATCCCCTATTCAGGAAAATGTAGATTTGGTTTATTTAGGTTGGTGTATGTTTCTTAAAATGTTCTCCCGTAAGAACACTCACTAGTGGTGCAGGAAATTTAAGAGTTACTAATATCCCTGCAGTTTTATATCCTCTAAAAGAGATAGCAGGGTAGCAAATATTATATTTGGAAATAATCTGCTTGACTGTTCTTTTGAAAGAAAAGTCTCCCAGCTGTGAATTGCTAGATGAAGCTCAGCTCACAGCTTTGAGAGAGTTTTGAAGATTTAAAGCAATTTGATTTTACACATGGTGTGGGATTTTTCTACTTTTCAGACAAAGCGGCCTTCAGATTCTGGTGGAGATTTCTCTGTGATTGTAATCACAGAAGTTTCAGAATATTGTTAAATCCTTCCCAATCCTTCCAAAAGCATTTGCTTGCTTAAAGTCCCTTCTCCCTTTGTAGTGAGATGATTCCCTGCTGCTTATGAGGAATCATAAAACAGGGGGAACTAACATCCAATATAGAGTTTAAGGTTCTACACAACTTTGTTTTTCTTCTGATCAACAAAGAATTTATTTGATGAAAAATTAGAAAATTAGTTGGATGGACCTTCTTCATCTAGTGTGAGTAAGCAATCAGAATCTTGCTAATGGATCGTATTGACTTTTTGAGAATGTGCATTGATCATCCCAACTTTGTTGCCAGAGGCTAGAGGTTCAAACGATTCCTGCTGTAGATCTAAACCTTTGTTGTTGTTCAATCTTCTAAGCTGTGTCTGACTCTGTAATCTCATGGATCACAGCATGCCAGCAGGCCCCTTCTCTGTTTCCCAGAATTTGCCCAAATTTATGTTCTCCTTTTGCCTTCCATCTTTCCCAACATCAGGATCTTTCCCAATGGTTTTCTCATTTGATGGCCAAAGTATTTGAGCTACCCTTCCAAAGAACAGTCAGGGTTGATTTCCTTTAGGATTGACTGAATTGATGTCCTTGCAGTGCAAGGAGTTTAAGAGTCTTCTCCAGTGCCACAATTCGAAAGCATCAGTTCTTCGGTGCTCAGTCTTCCTTATGATTCAGCTCTCATTGCCAAACATGACTACTGGGAAAACCACAGCTTTGATATACAGACCTTTGTTGGCAAGGTGTTGCCTTTGCTTCTTAATATACTGTCTGTCAGGCCTGGAAGCCATCATGGGCATTGGATCTTCAGGCCTGCCACAGTTAGTGCTGTGGGAAACTGGGAGGGGGGGGTTGTATGGACCTGGGGAGATATATAGTCATAATAACATTCGTTTCTTGGAGAGTCAAGGATATTCTGCCCTGCACCTTGAGGGGTGTGACTGGGAGGCATCTCCAATTGGGGTGGTGCCTTGATTGGATCTTGTGATGGGTATGTGGGTGCTGGGCAGGGACTTGTAGTTTCTTTTTGGGGGGGGAAACCTGGAAAGTTTCAGATTTGGGTTTTCCCAGGTGTGCCAATATGACATCTCTAATAAAATGGAACTTTGAGGAAACTCAAGCGTCAGAGTCTTCTTTCGTTGGGGGTCTTGCTTGGAACCCTGAAACTGTCATAGTTTTCCTCCCAATGTCACAGATCTAAACCTAGGAAGCAATGAATTTGGAATTTCATGCAGGTCAGATCTACAATGGGATGAAAACTAACGCCCTCTGAACCATTGGATCTCTGTCTTGTCTTCTTTTTGGTCAAAGGGGGCAGGAGAAGAAACAAAAATGGGACTTCCCTCTATTTGATTGATATAATTTCATGTGATATTATCAAATTCACATTTCCCCAAGCAATCCATCATATATTTCAAGTTTAGAAATTGTATACCGTATATAATTTCTAAGCTTACTATAACACGTGTAAATTAGAGGAACAAAATACAGGGGGGAAATCATGTATCAGTGAAAGGATATATGCAAAAAGTGAGGAGAATAGATTGCCCAAATATTATCCAAAATATAGAAAACTGCTTGCATTGTAGAGGGCAAACGGAAATGCTTTTTACACTGGGCTTTTTAAATGAGAAGTTCGGTGGGGTGAAGCCAGCTTATGAGACACTAAGAAAAACTGAAATATACAGGCTTGGTCCTTCGTATTTGTCACTAACTGTGATAGATACTTCTACTCATATACTATTGGTTATGACATGTTGGTTGACTTCTGATGATGATTGATTTGTGTCTGACTACATCTCTCCACTTCTTCCAGGGTTGCACTACTTCTTTGAGCTGTTCTATGCTCTGACCGGTTTCACTTTCGTCCAGTACATTCCCCTGCATAATATGACCAAACTAAGTGAGACACAGTTTTGTGATTTTGCCTTCTAGTGGCATGTCTGGTGTTATGCACTCCAGTACTTGATTTTTAGTCACCACTGCTATTCAAGGGAGTTGACTTCTGTGTTTCCCAAATTCTTGGCTACAAACCGTATTTTATTTGTTGCCATGTGTCTTTTTTGGCTAATTTGGAATGGTTACTAGGTTAGAATAGCTGACATTCCCCTTGATGAATGCTTGATTCCACCGTGTTGGATTTATTTTATACGATCCTGGTAGTATTCTATTTTTAGCTGACGCATTATGTGCTGGACTGAGTTGGGCAGGCTAAATCTTTAATAAATAAATAAACCTGAAATGAAATAGTGGAGTTTTCACTTCAGGTAGAAGGAAACACAATGGATTTATTGTTGTTTTTGTTTTTTTGTTTTGCCTCGAACAATATTTCTATTAATTCTACATCAGTCTGTCTGGAGGAGCTAAAGAAAAGGTAGGGCTAAGCTGAGAAAAATAAAGCTCAGGAAAAGGACTGTAGAGTTTTTGGCTTAGTGTAATAGAACAGTAATCAGGGCCAATCAAGGAATTTAATGTAAGTATCATTTTGTCATGCCCTGAAGGAGATTTGGCACAGGCTAGCAAAGTCAATGAAATGACAAATTACAGGACGCAAGGGCCGTATGATGAAGGTTTCCAAGGGATGAAAAGAGAAAATCAGTGCAGGGAAATATTGTAGCAGTACAGAGGGGGAAAAAAAGGATTCTGCATTTTGGTGGGAAAATGATATTTTTATTGAGGTCCCCTCGGAATATCTGAATTGGCCCTTTTGAATTGCCAAGCCGTTTAAAGAAAATAAGCTCTGATTGACTTCCTTTATTTTCAGCAACTAAGAGCCAAATTAAAAATAAAGGTTGCACAAATTAAAAATAAAGGTTGCAAGAGTTCCTTATATCCTTTATTTAGAGTTGGTTAAAAATCAAATCAAAAGAAGCAAATAAATAAAATAAAACAAGCGTGGTAAATCATGGAGACACACAACCACAATTAAACTTTTGGGACAATGAACCAATACATCAGTGGTGGGTTTCAAATCCCGTTCCAACCGGTACAGTTGGAACGGGGCCAGCGGTGTCCTCCACGACGCTCCATGACACTCCAGCTGCTCCACGGAACATCACGCAGGTACTGTATGCGCCATGCACCTGCACGGAAACACAAAAGTCTTTAAACTCCGGTAAGGAGCTCAGGCGGGCGGGTGGGCCCTCCAGAGCACTGTAACGAAATGGTATCCGGTGCTTCGGGCTGGCTTCGGTACGCGCGTACTGGGGCGTGCCGCCTGCAATCCACCACTGCAATAGATAGTCCCCTGATAATGAATCTATGGCACGTGTGCCCCACGTAGCATGCGAAGCCATGTTCCCAGCATGTGTGGCCTTGCCTGTTTGTCTTCTGGGTTTCTGGCGTGTATGAGCATGCGATGATCAGCTGTCTTTCGTGCGAGTGCCAGTGCCAAAAGCCATGCATGCGTGCCAGCCAGCTGATTGTTGGGTGCACATGCACGCCAGCATGCCAGAGGTTTGGCTTTTCCGAAGCGTGGTCCCTTCATGCGCGCGCATACTGCCTAGATTTGCCATAGCTTTCCTCCCCAGGAGCAAGCCTCTTTTAATTTCTTGGCTGCAGTCCCCATCTACGCTGATCTTGGAGACGAGGAAAATAAAATCTGTCACTACCTCCCTTTCTTCCCCGTCTATTTGCCAGGAATTGAGAATTGCTACAGCATTAAGGTCTTCCCCATGATTTTTTTTTTTTTTTGCAGTCTTACCTGGAAACTTTCTGAAGCAGCAATAGAAATAGTTTGAATAAAATGATCACCACATATGAGCCACACGTCTTAGGTTTGAACAGGCCCACCGTACACTAAATTCCAACGTGCTACTATGCCTATTTCGACCTAAGCTATGAAAAATAAGCATGCCAGATCATTTGATTTCCTTCTAGTCAATTAGCATGAAAACCTGGTCTAAATGCTTAACGTGGCAGAACTGACTCTCCCTATATGGGTTGTATACAAATGGTTCTGCTGAAACAATGCAACATTTATTAACATGATTTTTTTTTGGGGGGGGGGGTCCTAAGAACATCCCAATATGAATAAAACACTGAGCGCCAGAGCATTTCAACAAATACTAGAATTTTACAAGAAGGACAGAGTTGGATGGGGGGATAGGTTAAATGGAGAGGTGAATCAGTTAGTCACTGAAACTCTATCAGACTATAATAATAAATAATGTTGAATGTTGGGGATATTAAAACAATTCATTATTGGCAAAAGAAACAGAGGCTTCTATTCCTCTCAGCACCACTGCCTTTAGCTGCATACGTCTTTTCCACTGTGGATTTTTTAATATAGCATCATGTTCCTGCAGGTATCATAAAAATAAAAAATATCTTAAGGAGTATTAATTCCTGCAAGAGCACTGATTAATCCCAGATGTGAGCTGGGCGTCTAACTCAGTGTTAAGCGTGTGCAGGTGCTGACGGAGGAATTCCAGACCTCCGCACGTGTTCCCAGAACACAGCTGTTTTCTGAGCCCTTCTGCTGGTTGCTTCAACTTCTCTGTGAGAGATTCTCCTGCCTCTGGGCACAATTAAAAGCTTGCATGCTGCATTTGGTCAGGGCAGCCTTAGGAATTGAAGCTGAGCAAAAAAACAAGGCAATTGAAAGCAGGAGAAGAGGGTGGAATGAGTGGACAGGAAGGAGACTTCCTCGCCAAACTGGCATTAACCTTGCTACCACCTCAAGCAAAATACACTATATTGCCAAAAGTATTCGCTCACCTGCCTTTACTCGCATATGTACTTACTGTAAGTGACAAGTCCCATTCCTAATCCATAGGGTTCAATATGACGTCGGTCCACCCTTTGCAGCTGTAACAGCTTCAACTCTTCTGGGAAGGCTGTCCACAAGGTTCAGGAGTGTGTTTATGGGAATTTTTTACCATTCTTCCAGAAGCGCATTTGTATGGTCACACACTGACGTTGGACGAGTTTACGTGGCCTACCACTTCATGGCTGAGTCACTGTCATTCCCAAACACTTCCACATTCTTATAATACAGCTGACAGTTGACTGTGGAATATTTAGGAGCGAGGAAATTTCATGACTGGATTTGTTGCTCAGGTGGCATCCTATTACAGTTCCACGCTAGAATTTACTGAGCTCCTGAGAGCGACCTATTATTTCACAAATGTTTGTCAAAACAGCCTGCATGCCTAGGTACTTGATTTTATACACCTGTGGCCGTGGAAGTGATTGGAACACCTGGTTCTGATTATTTGGATGGGTGAGCGAATACTTTTGGCAATATAGTGTAAGGCAAGGTTGACACATCATACTCAGATTCCAGGACAAAAAAGAAGACAAATGTGGATACCAACATAATAGAGTCATCTGATATGGTACAAAATAGCTGTGCAGAAGATACCACTCTAATGGCAGAAAGTGAAGAGGAACTAAAGAGCCTCTTGATGTGGTCGAAGGAGGAAAGTGCAAAAGTTGGCTTGAAACTCAACTTTAAGAAAACTAAAATCATGGCATCTGGCCCTCTCAATTCCTGGCAAATAGGTGGGGAAGAAATGGAGGTAGTGACAGATTTTATTTTCCTGGGCTCCAAGATCACCACAGATGGGGGCTGCAGCCAAGAAATTAAAAGATACTTGCTCCTAGGGAGGAAAGCTATGGCAAACTTAGTATATTAAAAAGCAGAGACATCACTCTGCCAACAAAAGTGTGTATAGTCAAGGCTATGGTATTCCCAGTTGCAATGGATGGCTGTGAAGCTTGGACCATAAAGAAGGCTGAGCATCAAAGAATTGAGGCCTTTGAACTCTGGTGCTGGAGAAGACTCCTGTGAGTCCCTTGGACTGCAAGGCAATCAAACCGGTCAGTCCTAGAGGTGATCAATCCTGAGTGTTCTTTAGAAGGCCAGATCCTGAAGATGAAACTCAAATACTTTGGCCACTTAATGAGAAGGAAGGACTCACTGGAGAAGAGCCTCATGCTAGGAACGATTGAGGCAAAAGAAAAATGGGACGACCGAGAATGAGGTGGTTGGATGGAGTCACCAAAGTAGCAGGCGTGAGCTTAAATGGACTCCAGAGGATGGTAGAGGACAGGAAGGCCCGGAGGAACATTGTCCATGGGGTCATGATGGGTCGGGCAAGACTTCACAACTAACAACAAATTCAACATTCTGTCTTTCGAATCACCATCACCATCCCAGCTGACCATTGCTAATCCCAAACAGCTCCCTTTCAATAATACACTCTTCTTCTGTACCAATGTTTTACTTCAACCTCTCTGTGTGTATTAAAGGAATGGCGACCAATTCATTTGGTTCCCATATCGATGTGAACGTCTATGTGTGGTGAATGAAGTTGCACTTTGAAATTTGCTCTTTTGTGATGTGGTTCTCCAGGTGTATTAAAAGCATTAGGGAACAGCGCACACAAAATATTGCATTCTGCTAGTGAAAAATAATGTTCAGACACACTTTGTATGAAAGGGAATTGCTGGGCTGAAAAAGAAAAGTGTATTAGGCGACATGACATTAAAATGCATATGCTAGGAGAAATATGCAGAAGGATGAATGTCAATATTTTTGTGCATTAAAATCATCCTTAATGTGTAAATGAGACCAAGCATGTTAAGATTGGGGGGAAAAAGAATCAGATGGATGAAGCTCTATGAAGATATATCCAGGTACATAATCTCAGATATTATTACGTCTTGTGCCAATTTCACATCAGAATGAAGCGTCTTTCACTTCCTTGGTCTTCCCATTCAACTTGGTGAACAAGTGCAGTAGAATTAAGCAAAGCTTTTTTTTAAACAGCATGGCAAACAAATCTGCTTTAATTTACATACAGAGAAGCTGTGTATGTTTGTGTGTGCGTGTGTGTGTGTGTTTAAATATTTATGCGTATTTATATACTTGTTGGGATGCAGTGGCTCAGTGACTAAGACACTGAGCTTGTCGATCAGAAAGGTCAGCAGTTCGCCGGTTTGAATCCCTAGCGCTGCATAATGGAGTGAGCTCCCGTTACTTGTCCCAGCTTCTACAAACCTACCGTGTTTTTCTGAAAATAAGACAGAGTCTTATTTTCTTTTGAACCCTGAAATAAGCACTTGGCCTTATTTTCAGGGAGGTCTTATTGTTGTTGAGGTGCAGGAGGCGGCAAGCGCGGTCACCTCATGGCTACTGCTGCTGTGTTGCAATATTTTTAGGGAGGGCTTATTTTAGCACATGCACTCAAAAGCCTGATTGGGCTTATTATCCGGGGAGGTCTTATTTTCGGGAAAACAGAGTAGCAGTTTGAAAACCTGCAAAAATGTAAGTGGAAAAATAGGGACCACCTTTGGCAGGAAGGGAACAGCATTCCCTGCGCCTTTGGTGTTTAGTCATGCTGACCACATGACCACGGAGATGTCTTCGGACAGCGCTGGCTCTTCGGCTTTGAAATGGAGATGAGCACCACCCCCTAGAGTCAGGACGACTAGCACGTATGTGTGAGGGGAACCTTTACCTTTATATACTTATATTCAGGTAGTCTTCAACTTACCGCTGTCCATTTAGTGACCATTTGAATGACCTCCTTTCATAAGACCGTTGTAGCATCCCCATGGTCACATCATCCAAATTGGGCCACTTTGTCAACTGATTCATATTTATGACAGTTGCAATGTCCCAGGGTCACGCGGTCCACTTTCGCACCTTTCTGACAAGTAGAATCAACGGGGAAGCCAGATTCACTTAACAACCATGTTGCTAACTGAACAATTGTAGCGATTCCCTTAACAACTGTCATAAGAAAGGTCATAAAATGGAGCAAAACTCACTTAACAAATGTCTGGCTTAGCAACATAAATGTTAGGCTCAATTGTGGCCGTGGGTTGGTCTGTATATATAAATACATATTTATATGTAGATAGATAGATAGATAGATAGATAGATAGATAGATAGATAGATAGATAGATAGATAGATAGATAGATAGATAGATATAGATATAGATATAGATATAGATATAGATATAGATATATAAATATTATATATATATATGTTATATTTGTGCTGATATATATATATATATATATATATATATATATATATATATATATATATATATATATATATATATATATATATATATATATATATATATATGCATACATACATCATAAATGCATGCATACATACATTCATACATACATCATACACACACACACACACACAAACACACACATATGGAATAGTAAATATTCCTATTTCTGTTAGAGAAGAAGAATTAGTAAGGTGTGGGCAGAAATCAATAGTCAGCTAGTTGACTATCAGTACTATTGATTGCAATCAATCTCCTGTACAGATGGAACTGATCAACACAGATGTTTATTTACAGTTCTGATACTCTGCCTGCTCCCATATATTACAATGATTGTGCAACCTGGGTGGAAGTCTGTACTAATAACCCTTTCAAATCTCTTTTTGGAGATGATGAGAATTTGGAGGTAGAACACACTAAGATGACCGGGGAAAATAGATTGGAGAACTGCTTTTGAGTGTGTTGTTTTATTTCTTATGCCTTTATCTCTAGCAACTTTCATCCTGCTTAGCCTTGACTATCCCATCAGAAATATGCAGCCTGTATTTATAGATTTCCTATATGCACATTTACAGCGAACACACAGAATGGAAAGAGAAATCCATTTTAGCAGAATACCTGAATCATGTGAAGTTCAATGCAGCATTTTGGATTTTGGCACCCTGGAGTTGTCGTTTTGGTTTTTCAACAAAAATCTGAACTAAGAAAGCCATCAAATTTTATTTCTCTGGCTTTTTTTTTCTTTTTCTTTTTGCTAATAAACTTGTGTATTATTATACTGTTTACAGTCACTTGGTTATATCCAGAAGGCCAAGGCACAACGTTGCATTTGGTGCAATCCAAAATGTTTCATTCGTTTCTGGTTTTCTGAGTGAAATTTTCTCTTGCTTCAAGACAAAAGGTGGCTATGATGCTGAGCTTGTCGATTAGAAAGGTCAGCAATTCGGCAGTTCGAATGCCTAGCGTCATGTAACGGAGTGAGTTCCCATTACTTGTCCCATCTGCTGGCATCCTAGCAGTTAAAAAGCATGTAAAAATGCAAGTAGAAAAATAGGAACTACCCTTGGTGGGAAGGTAACAGCGTTCCGTGTGCCTTCGGCATTTAGTCATGTCAGCAACATGACCACGCAGACGTCTTCGGACAGTGTTGGCTCTTCGGCTTTGAAAGGGAGATGAGCATTGCCCCCTAGAGTCGGGAATGACTAGCACATATGTGCAAGGGGAACCTTTACCTTTTAAAACATATGAATGTTTGCAAAGCCCTTTTCTCCCTAAAGAAAAGAGAGTGGGAAAGCTTTCGACACTTTCTTTTTAAAACTTGCAAAAAAATCTCAGATCCAAAGGAAAGGTTCCTTTTTGCTAAATGAAGTTTGCCAAATTATTGAAAAAGAAAGGAAGCAGTCTTGGGATCAAGAGCCACTTCTCTGTTCTTAGCTGGGGAGATGTAGATTTCAAATCATAAGACAAGTTTTGCCATCATTCCTTTACAATGGGATTTGCAATTAATTCTGATCAACCAGGGAAATTTCCCAATTTTTACAGGATATTTTTTCTTTTCTTTTTTTTTTTCTGAAGCAACCCATCCAGCCAGTTATCCCAACTGATTCTTGACAAGGTTTGGCAAATTTTATTTATGAGTTATAAGCAGCATGAAAATCTTACATATTTTCGATCAGAACTAGGAATCTGAAATTTTTATTCCTCCTTTCTTGTTGATTCACACAGGAATGTATGTTATAAAAGTGTTATTTGTTGTTGTTAGTAGCGAAGTTGTGTCAACCCATTGCAACCTCATGGACAATGTTCCTCCAGGCCTTCCTGTCCTCTATTATCCTCTGGAGTCTAAGCTCTTGCTGACTTTTTCGATGACTCCATCCAGCCACCTCATTCTCTGTTGTCTCCTCCTTCTTTTGCCCTCAATCTTTCCCAGCTCTTAGGCTCTTCTCAATCCTTCCTTCTCATTAGGTGGCCAAAGTATTTGAGTTTCATCTTCTAAAGAGCAGTCAGGGTTGAACTCCTCTAGGACTGACCGGTTGGATCGCCTTGTAGTCTAAGGAACTCAAAGTGGTCTTCTCCAGCACCAAACTATTATTAAAAACTGCCAAAAACCTCCCTCCAAAATATATGGGGCACCATGAGGAATCCTCCCAGTGATAAAACTCTTTGGGCTGAATTGATCTTGATGGCGGAAAAGGAGGAAGATGTTAAGATTTTAAAGCCTCTTTCAAGGGTTAGTATTACTGTTTCTTCAATTTGTCTCGTTTCTTGGAGAGAATGTGTGGCCCAACGGCTTAGTCACCAATTAGCTTCTTTTACCTAGTTTGAGCCTCTGGATTTCCAGTGTGATATACTATCGATTGAAGCAGAGATTGGAGGCATTCCTGTAAAAAAATATATATCTTAAGTTCTCACAAAGCAACTGTAAATATAAGTATGCAGATAAGGGCTATCCAGCCAGCAGTTCTATTGACGTTTGCAGAGTGCTATCGACTGCAGATTTGATTGCCTAGTATACAGCTTAAAACCCCTACTAATTGCTTTGTGGATTTCAAATGCCACAATAAAACTTTAAATTGTTTCCAGGCATGCCACAGTCTTGCAGATGGAGAATCGGGGAGTGAGAGACAGCCGAGCTCAGGCCTCCAGCAGAAAAAGATAAAAGCACTCTACCTGTTCACTAAAGCCCGAATACTGTAGGAATAACAGCAGTCGTTTTGATAGGGAGGTAGAATTGGTGTCTGTACCCGATCCAGCATTTCGGACATTAAAAAGGGCACGGCATTACATCGGGCATATCAAATGGGGGAGCAATTATCCGGCTTCCTCATAATCAGTCTGACATGGTGTCCCCCCTCCCTTTTTTTTCTTTTTGCAACAACGAACTCAAAAGATTCGCTTTGAGGGGATACAGATCGATACGGAAGGCAAGTGTACACAGACGCATAGGCCGAAAGCTCCCCAAAACTCCCTGGTGAAAAGAAAATGTGGGACAACATTTAGAGGTTGGTTTTCATCAGCCTGGTAGAGACAACCAGGCACATAAATAATGAGAGCCAGGAGCGGTGTGTGAGTGTGGATGTGAGTGTCTGTGTGTGCGCGTGTGTATATTTAGGCGTCCGTAGGTTTTCTATGCTGTTAAGACAGTTTTACATCCGCAATCCATCCAGGGGGAAAAATGTGTTTTGCGTTGCATTTATTTATTTTTTACACAAGTATCTAGTGAGTGCATATGCTCAAAAATACCTTGTGCTTCATGTACTCCTGCCTAATGTAGGATCAGAACATGGAAGAAGGTCCTGTTAGAAATTAATCAAACATAAGTCTGTGTGTGTACACATGTGAATTTTGCAGGTTATGTAAAAGTCAGAAGAGGACATTTGTTAAATATTTTATATAGCCACCCCACAAAATGTCAGCTAGCGAGAAATCCACTGAATGTAATTCGATGGATGGTACAACAGAATTTCAAAGGAGCATCAGCAGTGAAATTTTCACATCAGAGGGAATGATTGAGATTACTTATTGCTCTATTAAGCTCATCCAGACACAGATATTTTCAGAACATCCTGACGAGAAGGTTAGCCTCTTTTCCCACACTTAGAAATCACTTGTTCCCTCCGTTCTGTTCTGAAACTGAAACCAGAAATAAAGATCTGTTTTATCTGTTTAAACATCCAAATGGTATAGAGCCGTGATTGCAAACCTATGGCACGCATGCCCTAAGTCGCATGCGGAACCATGTCACCTGGCACGCATGGCCTTGCCTGTTTGTGTTCTGGGTTTGTAGCATGCATGCGCACACAACGATCAGCGATCCTTTGCACGCACGGCAGTCCAAAACCGGTAAGCTGATTGTCAGGTGTGCATGTGTGCCAGAATCCAAAAGTTTGGCTTTTCTGGAGTGCAATCGCTTTGCATGCATGGCAGTGCCTGAGCATGTGTGCCGGCCAGCTGATTGTTGAGTGTGCATGCGTGCTAGAACCTGGAAGTTCAGCTTTTCCAGAGTGCGTCCCTGATGTGCGCACACGCTCCCAAAAAGATTTGCCATCACTGGTATAGAGTCTCCTGCTTCAGCAGTGGGTTGGACTAGAAGACTTCCAAGGTCCCTTCCAACTATATTCTGTGTTCTAAAATGCAATCATATTTTCAGCATCTTTTTTTAATGTTAAATAAAAAGATATAGAGATGGCCATGGGGCCATGTGAAAAACCAAGCCATTAAGAAATTGACCCATGGGGGAAGAAGAGAGCAGGTATCTGGGATCTAGGAAAACTCTATGATTGACGGAAACTGTTAGGTAAGCTCCCCGTTTGGAGAGCGAGTACGTTCAGCAAAGCATTGTGAGAGTTGCGTTGGAGAACACACAAACCAGCATACAGAGACACTGCAGTTTAAATAGGCTTTTACTTTCGTGGAAATAGAGGTATTAGAGTCCATCAAACAGTCCAAGTCCTACACGAATAATTCAGTCGGTCATCAACATCTTTCAGTTACGGGATAATCCAAATAACATAGTCCAGTATCATATAATCAGTTAAGTACTCAAAGTTTGCTAGCAGTTGCAAAACTTACAATAGCTCACGGCACTCAGATCAGATCAGCCCAGCAGCTAACAAACAGAGAGAGAGCTAACAGTTGTTCTGGCTCCTTCTTATGGTTGATTGAGGAAAACAGCACCAATCACATTTTACAGTATGCATTAAAGAAACAGATACAACATTGTTACATGATTTATATATTGCCAACCCAACCGTTAGAATTATATTCCTAACAGAAACCATCAATTGCTTGGGGTAGGGAACTAAGGAAAGATAACAGAATGGGTTGGCTTTTAAAAAAAACAGTTGGGTTGGTTGATTGCTATCCAATGCAATCTCTTTAACTTTCAATACTTCTTGAAAGTTCATTTCAACCTTCATTTACATACGGATCCATCAGACAAGAATCAGATCTTTATCAGACAGGTCTTTCCGCAGAACTAGTGGTGTTGCTGAAACTCAGAAAAGATCAGTACAGAAGCTGAGCGTAGCCGAATCACATTTCCAAAATACGTAAAGAGTCGTCACACAATGTTTCCTAAGTCATCTGATGAGCTGTATTTCTGTCCGGTCCCCCATCTGCATGGTTCCTGTAGTTGAGGAAACTCCGTCACCTTCATGCATAACAGTTTTAACTGTTACGGTTTTGGGGAAGAAATGGAGAGAGAAAAATCTCATTGGTAATGCACATCTGTGGGATTACATGACCTTACTATGGGATCTTGCAAGTATCATGCTTGGTCTTTTGATGGATTGGCAAGAGGTTCTGTCCTCGAAGCCGTAGGTGAGATCAGGATAAAAGTGAACACTGAATTCATTTCACTTACATTTCAATTTCATCCTCCTCCTGCCTCATCCTTGGTTTGTTAAACATTCCATCACAGAACATCTTGACCACAAAATAGACCGTTACAATCTTAGAATGGCTTTTATAAATAATCTGGAAGGGGTTCAACTTTGACGTTCAAGGGAATGCTCAAGATGGCCTGTTATGAACTTGGACCACCTCCAGAAGTTTTGGAATGGCTTGTTCGAAGTCAGAATGACCCACACAAAGTCAAGACATTACATGATGGAATGTTTGCCATGCCCTTAATTTTTCCCTTCTGTTAAACTAAACATTACATGTAGGTCTCATAGAAATCACGTGATGAATTTTCATCTCTGCTTCAACCTCTGCTTTACTTGCAATCAACCAGTCAATTTTAAAGTTCAGGCCTGAAACCTTCCACAATTGCTAACAAAACCTTTGTTGCAAAAACTGCAGTATTTGTCCTATTTCCACCGTCTATACTTGTAAGTCCATGCCAATCAAACAAGGTAAGCAAAGCACATTATAATGGCTTATTAAACAAGAATAACTAGGGCAAATGACAGTGGGATGTGGAGAATGGAAAAGAATTATGCTTGTCACATGTTACCCAAGATGCATTTTCAAGATCTCATGTGCCACCCTGAAATAAAAGGAAAAAACAACAACATAACTTTGAAACATACTTCAAAATCTCATAATACATTCTTTTAAATCTAAAAAAAAACAGTGAATATTTTGAAAAAGTGCACACAAATTTTGAAATCTCTATCAACAATCTTGATTTCAATTATCAATAATCAAATGATGGATTATGGAGAGGTCTGTCCGTTACTATTTAGAATCAACACAGTGATGTGACAAAGACATCAAGCCAATCAACAACTCAAGTTATTTACAATGCATACATTTTCTGTTGTGATGAAAACCATACATGACTACTCATTTTATCTACAAAGCTCTGTTCTCTCTATTTTCATAAAAGTTGTGAAATGTACAGAAATCTGGAAAAGAAAAAAAACCTCTTTAAGAGTTTTCCCTGGATTGGTTTAGACTACTTAGATTCTGTTTCTGTTTCTAATTTTCACATTTGCCTGATTTAGATGATAATCACTCAGGAAGTAGTCAGCCCTCACGGCTTCCATTGACCACACTGATTTGCCTTCGCAGAGCTCAAAGTGAAACTTTCAGTGTAAAACCACAAAGGTAACTGAAATTATATAACATTATTGCATGTGTCTCAGGGTGATGTAGGCAGGTTTCACAGGCAAGAGGTAAAAAATACTCTTCCAGTGCACGGAAATCAGATTCAAAGGTGGAAAATGGAGCATCTTCAGACAGAAAAATCATCTTTACGCCCAAAAGCCCAGGAAAAAAAAATAAAAATAGAATAACCCAGCTGAAAGGGATCTTAAAATCTTCTAGTCCAGCCCTCCACGCAACCAAGAGAGCCTACATCAGGGATGGCTAACCTTTTTGTCATCACAGGCCGAAAGTGTGTGCATGCTCACACCTATAATGCAATGTGCGTGTGACACATACACACCCCGTGCTCCCTCTGTCCCTCCATGAATATGTGCACCATCTGTGCCCTGTTTTGGACCTTACAATTCATGATGAATGTATTTTTTCTTTTATGTACACTGAGAGCATATGCACCAAAGACAAAATCCTTGTGTGTCCAATCACACTTGGCCAATGAAGAATTCTATTCTATTCTATTGATTTCTCCTATTCTATTCTGCTCTACATGGGGCTGCCCTTGAAGAGCATTCGGCGACTTCAGCTAGTCCAGAATGCGGCCGCGCGAGCGATTGTGGGTGCACCTCGCTTCACCCACGTAACACCTATCCTCCGCGAGCTGCACTGGCTACCTGTTGATCTCCGGGTGTGCTTCAAGGTGCTACTTATCACCTATAAAGCCCTTCATGGTATTGGACCTGGGTACTTGAGAGACCGCCTACTGCCAATTACCTCCACTAGACCGATACGATCGCATCGATTAGGCCTCCTCCGAATTCCATCTTCCAGCCAGCAACTACCCGGAGGAGAGCCTTCTCGGTGGCTGCTCTGACCCTTTGGAACGAACTCCCCGTGGAGATTCGGACCCTTACCACCCTCCAGTCCTTCCGCGCCACTTTAAAGATCTGGCTGTCCCGGCTGGCCTGGGGTTAAGATTGTAGCCCCACCCGAACTGTGTGACTGTTGTGCTCTTTTTTTTTAACATGTTGTATTGTCTACTGTTTGTCTCCCCCCCCCTTTTTTTTTGAATTGTGAGCCACCCTGAGTCCCCCCAGGGAAAAGGGCGGCATACAAATAAAGGTAAAACTAAAACTAAAACTAAACTATTCTGTTCTATTGAATTCTCCTATTCTATTCTCTTGATTTATTCTACTATTCTAAATGTAGTTGAATTTAATTATCGGTTAAACTTCTCTTGTTTCCTCATTTCCTCATTCAGTTAAAACCTATACGTATGGTAGAAACTGGCTGCAATGCAGACAGCAGCCTGAGCTGCACATGTTGCGGGTTGATTTGAATGGATCTGACAGTTGCACATGTTCCCTGTTTGTGAAACATAGTTTGCAAAATCACCATTATTCCCACCTGCCATTTTTCCTTAGTATCGGAGTCACACAGCAGCCAGCTTTGCTGGAGGAAACTGAGCTTTTCAACACAAAAGCTTTAGATAATTTTTTTTTTTTTACATCTCGAACCGTTGATCAGCCAAGAATTGCTCAGATTTATACTAGTGTATTTTTGTTTGAAGGGTGTGTGTTGTGTGTGTGTGTTGTGTGTGTGTTGTGTTTTCGACTGTCAAACATAAAGGGTAGCTGATAAGAATTTCTGCAGGGGTGGTAGTCACTTACCTTCCTTACCGGTTCACAAATGTGAGCAAATGCGTGTCCGCGCTTGCGCTTTGGCTAAAAAAAGTGCCTAAATGGGATGGCATAGAGCCAGGGCGGGTGGGCAGGGCCACCCGCAATTTGTGCTACCAGTTCAGACGAACCGGTCCAAGCTGGCAGAATACCACCTCTGAGTTCCTGCCTAGAAAGTGAAATTGTTTTAAGATGCTATGGATGCTACACACTATAGGAAGAGGCAGGTATTCAATTTGAGTTATTTATTTTAAAAAAATAGCTGGGAAACAAATGAGTAACTTTGTGATTGGATAATCATTTGTCTGAAATGGTATAGGGTTTCCTGCTTAATCAGGGGGTTGGACTAGAAGACCTCCAAAGTTTCTTCCAACTCTGTTATTCTATTCTGTTCTATTCTGGTAGCAAAATATTCTCAGAAATATCTTCTGGATGTTGTAAAAGCAGTACAATGTTTCTGATTACAACACTAGAAGTTTTAAACACACACACACACAAATGTTCTTTTTTTGTTGATAACAGACAATATTTGTTCAGATTTACAGCTCAGTGTCTAAGACACAGAGCTTGTCGATCAGAATGGGCGACACTTCAGCGGTTCGAATCCCTAGTGCTGCATAATGGAGTGAGCTCCTGTTACTTGTCCCAGCTTCTGCCAACCTAGCAGTTTGAAAGCATGTAAAAATGTGAGTAAAGCCTCCATTTCAAAGCCGAAGAGCCAGCGCTGTCCAAAGACGTTTCTCTGGTCATGTGGCCGGCATGACTAAATGCCAAAGGTGCACGTAATGCTGTTACCTTCCCAACAAAGGTGGTCCCTATTTTTCTACTTGCATGTTTATGTGCTTTTGAACTGCTGGGTTGGCAGAAGCTGGGACAAGTAACAGGAGCTCACTCTGTTACACGATGCTAGGGTTTTGAACTGCCAAACTGCTGACCTTTCTGATTGACAAGCTCAGAGTCTTAGCCACTGAGCCACTGCATCCCTATAAAACAACCCCAAGAAAATCTGTACTGTCACGGGAAGGACTTTCATCCTGCCCCCCCAAATGTCTTTTAAGAAACTTGATGGTAGATTCTCCTCCTTTTCTTCTTGTTTCTTCTCCTTTTCTTTCCTGCTTTGAAGTTCTGTTGTATACAACCTTCCGCGCTTTCGTGAAAGCACCCAAAACCCCATCCCATTCCCATCTGTGAATAGTCACACTGGCACACCCGTTTGCTGCATGTTTTTTTCTCTCTTTCCTCTGCTGTTGCTTACAGTCTACCCCCCACCCACCCCTCAGCCTGGCTGCTTGCAATAAACTGGGATAAAGAAGTGATAATGAAAATCAGAGGCTGGAGAGAAGAGGCAAGTCCTGGCATCTTAACACCTGTTGTTTTAGAATGTTAACTGAATAAGCCACAAAGTATGCAGAGTCTGATTAAATTGCCAGAGCAGTAAATCCTGACTCCCGTTGGCCTTAACACCCGTTGCACAAAAGGGACATTGTTATGCTGCGTGAAGAGATCCGAGGTTGCATTCAAAGGTCAGAGTGACACCACAGCATGGCAGAGTGTTATTTTGCATTCTTTGATAAACAAGTTAGGCTCTTGCAGCTTTGCCAAAGAGACAATCGCCTTTTTCCCCCCTCCCCCTCCCCCACTCTCTTTGCTGCACAGCACCGAGTTTCACTTCTCAATTTCAAGGATCTTATGGGAGTCATTCACTTAATTTGGAAATCAGGAGCTATCAGGGTTCCCTTGTTTTCTAAACTTTAGAAAGATGCCCTGCAAACCCAACTGGTTGTTGGGGAAGCTTTCACTTTTTCACTCTTTTGCATTTGGCAAATATTAGTTTAAACTTCCTTCCATTCCTTCCAACTAAAGCTCTGATGGATGATGGGAAAATGTATATTTGGGGCATACTCAGGTTTCTCACTCAACTCTAGGTTACTCCTAAAGGAGATCAACCCTGACTGCTCTTTAGAAGGCCAGCTTCTGAAGAGGAAACTCAAATACTTTGACCACCTAATGAGAAGGAAGGACTCACTGGAGAAGAGCCTCATGCTGAGAACGACGGAGGGCAAAAGAAGAAAGGACGACAGAGAATGAGGCGGCTGGATTAGTCACTGAAGCAGTAGGCGTTAGCTTAAATGAACTCCAGAGGATGGTAGAGGACAGGAAGCCCTGGAGGAACATTGTCCATGGGGTCGCGATGGGTCAGACACAACTTCACAACTAACAACAACAACAGGTTTCTTGCTGCTGAATCTTCTCCACAAATAGAATGTCTAGATCCCTATTTCCCACCTCCCCAGGAGGAAGGGTGATGGTTTCTGAGGGCTACTTTGAAGAGGAAAACCAACTCATTTTGTGACAAATGAAAGACTATTAGATCAAGGATTGTCAGAAGACCACTTCTTATCTATACTTGTGACTAAGTCACTAAGCTATGACTGACTCTTCACCATCACAGCAAGCCAGGACAATCTGTCCTCCATTGTCTCCCAGAGTTTGCCCAAATTCATGTTCATTATATTGATGACACTATCTGACCATCTCCTCCTCTGCCGTCCCCTTGTCATTTCACCTTCCATCTTTCCCAACATGAGAGTCTTCTCCAAGGAGTCCTCTCATCTCATTTGGTGGCCAAAGTATTTCAGCTTCAGGATCTGTCCTCCCAAAGAACAGTCAGGATCAACTGAATTGATCTCCTTGTAGTCTAAGGAGCTTTCAAGAGTCTTCTCCAGCACAAATCAAAAGCATCAATTCTGTGGCGTTCAGCCTTCCTTATGGTAATAGCAGTAGACTTATATACCGCTTCATAGGCCTTTCAGGCCTCTCTAAGCGGTTTACAGAGAGTCAGCATATTGCCCCCAACAATCTGGGTCCAACAATCACAGCCATACATGACTATTGGGAAAACCATAGTTTGACTATACAGACCTCTGTCAACAAGGTGATATGTCTATGTTTTAATATGCTGTCTATATCAATACTCACTTGGAATGAAATTGGTGTAATTCTGATAGTTCCTTCCCCTAACCCAGGGGTCAGCAGTTCATGGCTCTGGAGCCGCATGTGGCTTTTTCATCCCTTTGCTGTGGCTCCCTGTCACTGGTCAGCTCCAGAATTGATAGGGTTAGGGTTAGGGCTTTTGGTTAGGACAGGTAGAGGAAAAAGTATGCCGCGCTAGGAGGAGACACTGTCATGGGGAAACCGGACTTCCAGTTGGTTCCAGAATTGAACCGGGGGGGGGGGGGTGAGGGCTTTCTGTAGGATCTTTGTGACTCTTTGAGTGTTTAAGATTGCCGACCTCTGTCCTATCCTAAATGCTGGGAATATTTGCTTAGTAATACATCTTCTAATTGCACGTTCTCCAAGATTCTGAGAATCACTGAAATCTGCCTACATCTTTCCTCCTTACTACTTTAACTTATTCATTAAAGCCCTTTCAGTGGTTGGAAGTGAATTTGGTTTCCAAAGCATATTGATGCCTCGTTGAGTCAATTTAAAGTAACACACTGCTGGGACAGTTACTGTAAATGCAAAATCTGTGCATTGGATTTTGTATCTCTTTGTACTGATAGTATTTTTAACGCTTTGTGTAATATTTGAGCAAAATTTGCCTTCCCACCATTTTCCACAGGGTTTTTAAAAAAAGTTTAATTCCATTGTCAAAGTGCTTATAATTTCTTTACATAACTCTTTCAGTAGTCAGAAAAAAAGAAGAACAAAGTTGGAAGGGACCTTGGAGGTCTTCTAGTCCAACCTCTTGCTCAAGAGAGAGGCCCTATACTATTTTAGACAAATAGATGTCCGATCTCTTCTTAAAAGCCTCCAATGTTGCAGCACCCACAACTTCTGAAGGCAAGCTGCTCCACTGGTTTGTCACTATCAGGAAATGTCTCAGTTCTAGGTTGCTTCCCTCTTTGTTCAGTTTCTATCCATTGTTTTTTGTCTTGCCTTCTGATGCCTTCTGTGGAAAAAAGGTTGACCCACTCTTCTTGGTGGCAACCGCTCAAGTATTGGAAAACTGTTATCATGTCACACCTAGTCCTTCTGTTCACTAGAGTAAACAAACCTGTTTTATGTTTTAGCCTGCAATCCTCTCCCACTTTGTCTCTCTTAATTTTTACAAGCCAGTCAATGGTAATAGTATTTATAAGAGCCAAGGTGGCGCAGTGGTTAAATGCAGCACTGCAGGCTACTTCAGCTGACTGCAGTTCTGCAGTTCGGCTGTTCAAATCTCACCGGCTCAGGGTTGACTCAGCCTTCCATCCTTCCGAGATGGGTAAAATGAGGACCCGGATTGTTGTTGGGGACAATATGCTGACTCTGTAAACTGCTTAGAGACGGCTGAAAGCCCTATGAAGCGGTGTATAAGTCTAACTACTATTGCTATTGCTATTTGTTTGTTTGCTAACATTTACCCTCAACTCACCACAAATTTGAGCAGCATTCAAACTGAAAACCTTCATAAAAACAACGCACATCAAAACAAATCACACAGTTTAGCAACTGAGGACACTAATCCTCAATTGCTACAATCACTTTGGTCCTGTGCCAGGGGTGAAATCCACTTACTTTTGCTACCGGTTCGGTAGCAATGTGAGCGCATATGCAGAGCGTCAAAATGACGTCCGGGCGGGTGGGTGGAGCCTGCTATCAAACGTGCCTGGCAAGCAAGTGAACAGTGAGGTAAGTAGAACAGTGAGGAGGGGGAATCCACTGTGCCACACAATTTATATTAGCTAGAAAGCAGGAAAACCTGCTTTCTAACTAATATAAATTGTGTGGCACAGCTCATAGGAAAAACCGATTCATCCGAACCAGTAGCAGTTTTTTTACTACTGGTTCAGGGGAACAGCTGGCAACGTTGCTACTGGTTTGGGCAAACTGGTCCGAACCGGTAGCATTTCACCCCTTGCCTGTGCCCATTTGGGAATAGTCAGATTTTCAGAGGCAAATAATGTGTTTTCTTCTAAAGGTTGAAAAAAATGCATTTGAATTGAGTATGATGAAAATTGGAGGGGGGGGGAATGCAGAATATGTTTCTGGCCTAATGCCAGAGAAGAGCAATTGAATGTCAGGAGGGGACAATCCAGATGGTACTCAGTGACCCCTTCTCTTGTCTCACCCCATTTACTTGGAAATTACTGGTATGCATTCCTTAATTGTGCTGTGTAAAAAAAATTATTGGAACCAGAGGGAATGATTGCATCAGAGTTCCTGATCTTAAATGCATGGAGCTCTAGCAGTGGGAGCAGACATCCTAAGAAGAATAAGTCTTCTGTGAGTCAGGCTTCATTCTTGGTGTCTCCGTGGATGTTCTTTCTATGAGGTTATCTTAGCCACAATATGATGTTGTTTGCCCAAATCTTCTTCGAATATTTTTTTTTGCAACTTCCTAGTCCAGAATACAGAGCCAATAAAATAATCTCCCATCCAGGGGCAAACCACTCATAGTCATTGCATAACTAGGCAAGGGTCCTCCTACAGCTGCTATTTCCATGGGATTTGTACATTGACAAATTAACTTGCACAAATTAAGATTTAGACAAAATAGATGTATTGTATGCAATTTATAAAGTTTATACGAAATGCAGCTTGATGGGACACTTAGACTGTCAGGTTCAGCTCTCTTTTCTGTAAATCAAAGCATTCCCAACAGAGCATGCCTCAACTACGACACAGTCAGAGAAACTACATCTCTCGGAGAATTAATTCCAGGGTTGGAATTTCTCCTCTTCTTAGCAAGGTTTTTTTTTTCCCCTCCTAACATTCAACAATCAGCCTTGCTGAAACTTAAATCCATTTTGTGTGCTCAGGATCTTGACTTTCCTTTTATCTTCCTTTGTATGTCTGAAGATAGCTATCATATCTTCCCTTAGGCAAAATAATGATTTTTCTCCCCCTCAATCTGTCCTTAGAGGACTTTTAGTTTAACTATCCTGGTTATGTTTGCTAGCCTTTTGGGAGCCATTCCCATGTTGTCTGAATCCTTTTTAAAGAATGATTCTCGGACAGAATGTCCAACGCTTAAGATACAAAGTAGAATATTATGATCTCTCTTATCAGTTCAAGGATTTTTGTTTCTTTTAGTAACTGATATCCACATTTCTGTGTTGTCTGTGATTGACCACAATTCCAAAAATCTTTCCACACGTGTAATAGCCAGGTCAGATATCCCCCCCCTCCTAAACCTGGATATTTAATGCCTTTTTAATGCATGCAAGATTGATTTATTGGATCCTCCTGGCTTGGAGGACAGAGTAGAAAACAGAAAACATAAGACACTCAGATTTGTACTGTTAAAGAAATGTCCATCTGGGTTCAGTTCCAAATGTGTGTGGGGGAAGAGACTGGAAACATGGAGACTGCTTGGAAAGATGGTTTAATGGTGGACAGGATCACATGGCTTGGATCTCCTGGGTGAAAAGGGAAGAGATGCTGAGACTCCATGAGTTTTATGCCTACTCTGTGCTTTGAACTTCCTGGGGCACAGGAAGAGTATCCTGATTGGTTGATGTCAGAGGTCATGGCTATCTTTGTCTGTGTGCTAAGTTTGGTTGAAATTTAGTGGGTTGTGCAATGAAGCACAACGAAATGGCTCTGCCTGAAGGGGGTAGAATAGACTGGCTCAGGCCTTAATGGTCCATTGACAAAGGTGGGAATGCTATTAAGAGTGAGTCTCTTTCCTGCCTAAAAACATGTTTCTCCATTTCTCATCCAGGGAAATATAATATTCTGCCTTTTTAATATTTCCTAAAATATTTCATTTTTCCTAGGAGAGGAGTGGGTGCTAACGTTCTACAGTACCCTGTGACTTTAGAACTTCCTTCCTTCCTTCCTTCCTTCCTTCCTTCCTTCCTTCCTTCCTTCCTTCCTTCCTTCCTTCCTAGCATATGATCAGCAAAAGAAGTATGTAAATGTTTATTTGCAATTAATTCTACCAAGATTTTCTTCTGAGCCATGAGAACCTAAGAGTTATTTAATACAAATGCAATAGCAGAGTTGGAAGGGACCTTGGAGGTCTTCTAGTCCAATCCCCTGCCTAGGCAGGAAACCCTATACCATTTCAGACAAATGGCTATCCAACATCTTCTTAAAGACTTCCAGTGTTGGAGCATTCACAACTTCTGGAGACAAGTTGTTCCAGTGATTAATTGTTCTAACTGTCAGGAAATTTCTCCTCAGTTCTAAGTTGCTTCTCTCCTTGATTAGTTTCCACCCTTTGCTTCTTGTTCTACCCTCAGGTGCCTTGGAGAATAGCTTGACTCCCTCTTCTTTGTGGCAATCCCTGAGATATTGGACCACTGCTATCATGTCTCCCCTAGTCCTTCTTTTCATTAAACTAGACATACCCAGTTCCTGCAACCATTCTTCATATGTTTTAGTCTCCAGTCCCCTAATCATCTTTGTTGCTCTTCTCTGCACTTTTTTTTAGAGTCTCCACATTTTTTCTTCATCATGGCAACCAAACCTGAATGTAGTATTCCAAGTGTGGCCTTACCAAGGTATTATAAAGTATTAACACTTCACATGATCTTGATTCTATCCCTCTGTTTATGCAGCCCAGAACTTTGTTGGCTTTTTTGGCAGCTGCTGCATGCTGCTGGCTCATATTTAAATGATTGTCCACTAGGACTCCAAGATCCCTTTCACAGTTACTACTGTTGAGCAAGGTACCACCTATACTGTACCTGTGCATTTCATTTTTCTTGCCTAAATGTAGAACCTTAGGCAAGAAAAACGAAATGCACAGGTACAGTATTTCCAAGTAACATTCCAAGGAAATAGGAGGATGTTCAGAACGAGATGCTTCTCCGAGGTCATAAATCAATACTTGAGTGATAGTATATTAAATGATAACCTTGTCATATTTAATGTCACACCAGAAGAATCTATTGAGGCATTGTTCTTTCCATAGTATTTGGGCAGGTGAATTAACTGAGTGAAATGGAACTTGCAAGCCCCAGGAGCTGTAGGGAAGTAAACCAACTAAGCATTACACCATAAAAATCACCTACTCTTCGCCTTCCACCAGCTTACATTCAGGTGGGGTTTCTCAACAGCTTTACTTTCTGAAGGCTTCCGCTACTGCCAGCCTTGTAAGGATGGGAGCTGCAGACAAACACATGCAGCTATTGAGACATCCTTGCTTCCAATTCATTAACGTAAAGGTAAAGGTTCCCTTCGCACATATGTGCTAGTCATTCCCGACTCTAGGGGGCGGTGCTCATCTCCGTTTCAAAGCCAAAGAGCCAGCGCTGTCCGAAGATGTCTTTGTGGTCATGTGGCCGGCATGACTACATGCCAAAGGCGCATGGAGCGCTTTTACCTTCCCATCAAAGGTGGTCCCTATTTTTCTACTTGCATTTTTCATGCTTTCGAACTGCTAGGTTGGCAGAAGCTGGGACAAGTAACGGGAGCTCACTCCGTTACTCTGTGGACGTGGTTTGGTGGGCATGGCAGGGGAAGGATACTGCATAATCTTCATTCCTACCCTACTCTGGGGCCACCCAGAGGTGATATTTGCCAGTTCTCCGAAGTATTCAAAATTTTCACTACTGGTTCTCCAGAACCTGTCAGAACCTGCTGAATTTCACCCCTGCCCGAGAGGTTTTAGGGATGTCTATCTATCAGAGCTGTGGAGGGGGGGGGGAGTCTGTGTGTGTGTATAGATAGATAGATGGATGGATGGATGGATGGATGGATGGATGGATGGATGGATGGATGGATGGATGGATGGATGGATATTAGGAAACATGAGTTTGCAGAATGGTGAGAAAATATAATGGCAAATGGGGGGGGGGGAGAGAGAAACACCTCCTGCCAAGCTCCAAGGATAAATTAAAGCCCTCTGGAGAAATTAGAAAGATCAAGTGCTCTAAAACTAAACTAGAAAAACAGAAGCCTGTTCCGTAGGAGAAAGATCCTTGGGAGAAATTACGGGCCTGATTATGCATTCAGGACAGAAAATCCGTTGGAGTGATTGGTGCCATCTCCTGTTCTCTTCTGTTCTGTTGATTCAGGCTGGCAAAAGCTCCCCGTTTAGTTCTCGCAATTAAGTTACATAAGAATGTTGATAATTAATTGCAATTTACACATAAATGCATTCCAGGTTTCAGATGTTGACCTGGGAAGCTTCCCATTTGTAAGCTTCAGGTTGCAGCCATGTGTTTTGAAGTGTTTTCTGTTGGGAATACAGGTTTTGTCAGCCTGTCTCCTCAATCCTCCCTTTTTTTTCTGCGTTTCTTCCCTTTAAGGTAAAGAGGGATTAGTAAACATCTGCTTCTTTTGAATATTTACAAACTCCACAATCAAGATTTAACAATGCCAACAACATTAGTAACATAAGTGCTTATAAATATTCACAGGCATCAAAATACAGCGCTGAGAGGCAAGCAGGCATATTGTGCAGGTGTTTCCAACTTCTTTGACTCCAAGCTGTTTGAATAAAGCTCGATGTTGGGGAGGGAGGGAGGGATGAAATAAATTTGCCTACACATTGCACATTTCTTTGGATATTTGGGCACACACACACACATACACACACACATATGCACACACACAAATACACACACCTATGCATTTAAAGAAAGGGTAACGGTTTCCTCTGTCCAGTCATGCCTGACTCCAAGGGGTGTTGCTCATCTCCATTTATCAGCCGAGGAAGCCAGTGTTGTCTGAAGATGCTTCCGTGGTCAATTGGTCACCATAACTATAAGCCGAGGAGCACAGAACACTGTCACCTTCCCACGAAATGTTTCAGACTAAAAGAACTAGAGTTGGAAGGGACCTTGGAGGCCTTCTAGTCCAACCCCCTGTTCAAGCAGGAAACCCTATACCAGTGATGGTGAACCGAGTGCCCAAACTGGAATGTGCATACACATTTGCCAGTGTGTGCCCACATGCATGCACCAGAGTGCCAGAAAACCGAAGACCAGCTGGCCGGTGTGCATGGTACTGTCCAGGTGGTCTTTGGGTTTCTGTCACTCTGGCATGCACAAAGGCCAGCGCACATGTGTACGCTGGAAAACAGAAGAGCAGCTGGCGATGGTGTCCGTGCCCACAGAGAGGGCTCTGTATGCTACCTCTGGCATCCTCTGCTACCTCTGGTTCGCCATCACGGCCCTATGCCATTTTAGATAAATCCTTGGAGGTCATCTAGTCCATCCCCCTGCTGAAGCAGGAAACCCTGCACCGTTTCAGACAAATGGTTGTCCAAGCTCTTCTTAAAAACCTCCAGTGTTAGAGCACCGACAACTTCTAGAGGCAAGTCAGTCCCCTGATGAATTGCTCTAAATGTCAGAAAATTTCACCGACCTAGAAAAAGAAGAAATTTCACTGACAGTTAGAACAATAGTAACTAATTAGTATTTATTAACGATTTATTTAGTACCTATTTCAGGAGCTATTTATTTGATACCTATTTGTTTACTTGCATTTGCATGCTTTCAAACTGCTGGGTTGGCAGGAGCTGGGGCAGGAATGGGAGTTCACCCCATCATGCGGTACTTAGCCTCAAACTGCCAACTTTCTGATCCCAGTGTCTTAAAAAGCTACCTAAGAAAATCCCAGAGTAGTAGAACTGCCCTATTAATGTCATGGATTACTTTGTAAGATAAGACTTGAGAAGAGTGGAATTCAAGCTATCCTTCTGGTGCAAATTGATTGATTGATTGATTGATTGATTGATTGAAAGATTTACAGATTATATGTCATCAAGTCAATATAATGTCTTAGCAATCCCATACAATAGATTTTGTCCAAGTTTTTTCCCCCCTATAACCTGGTCTTTACGATCTTCCAGCCGTGTCCAGTGCACATAAGAGACTCTATAGTTAGAGCGAAAAGCTTTGTGTAACCCAAGAGACAGCCAGGCAGGACTTGGTCTTGGCTTCAGACCTCTCTCAAAACTTCCTCTCATTTCCTTATTTTGGAGAGCAGGAGAAAGTGAATGAAGTATGAGCAAAGGGTCAAAAATGTTTCAACTGTTGGAAAATACAACATCTTATTTTGCCTCTGTTTATGGTTTCATTTAGCAGGCAGATGCTAACCAATTATCTCCGGAACAGATGATGGCTTTCAACCAGTGGTGGGATTCAGCCAGTTTGCACCAGTTCAGGAGAACCGGTTGTTAACTTTCTGAGCAGTTTGGTGAACTGATTGTTGGAAGAAATCATTAGAGCACAGAACTGGTTGTTAAATTATTTGAATCCCACCACTGCTTGCAAACCCATTACATTAGGGGGTAGAGGGATTGTCCTTAATAGAAACCACTGTGAGGGTCAAATTAAAGTCTTCTGTGCCTCACAGACCATTAGTCTAGTCCAGAACAGGTCTTTCTGCTCTTCATAAAGATAAAGGTTCCCCCACACATCTGTGCCAGTTGTTCCAGACTCTAGGGGGCGGTGCTCATCTCCGTTTCAAAGCCAAAGAGCCAGTGCTGTCCAAAGATGTCTCCATGGTCATGTGGATGGCATGACTCAACGCTGAAGGTGCATGGAACGCTGTTGCCTTCCCACCACAGGTTGTTCTTATTTTTCTACTCGCATTTTTTATATGCTTTCGAACTGCTAGGTTATCAGAAGCTGGGACAAGTAACGGGAGATCATTCCGTTGCGCGGCGCTAGGGATTCAAATTCCCGAACTGCTGACCTTCTGATCAACAAGCTCTTACCCACTGAGCCACCACGTCCAATTTCTCATCCAATTAAGTGTGCACATCAAATTAAATAGCTACCCCTGCTAGAACTAAGCTAGAACTCTCTTGCTTTTCTTTTCTGACATACAAAAACGAAATGAAATCATCTTGTCTCCAATCCACCAAGCCTACAGAGTGGAGATTTCCAGTTTATTCCTCCTTTCAGACAAGGGGAACCTTGAAACAGCACCAGGGTTCAAGGGCTTCTTCATTCTGCTTTTCCAGGAGAAAACAGCATTATTCGATTTTGTTAAGTGAGCCTTCTCCAGCATATCATCCTCCTCCAGTCATCTTCAGATCCTAGCTTGCTCAGAATTCCAGCTAGTGTTGCTATCCTAATGGAACCAGGATGTAGGCTCTGAGAACATTCTTTTGTGGGGACCTATTCAAATGTTATAGGGACGCGGTGGCTCAGTGGCCAAGACGCTGAGCTTGTTGATCAGAAAGGTCAGCAGTTCGGCGGTTCGAATCCCTAGCGCCTGTGTAACCGAGTGAGCTCCCGTTACTTGTCCCAGCTTCTGTCAACCTAGCAGTTCAAATGCGTGTAAAAATGCAAGTAGAAAAATAGAGACCACCTTTGGTGGGAAGGTAACAGTGTTCCGTGTGCCTTCGGCACTTAGTCATGCCGGCCACATGACCACGTAGACATCTTCGGAGAGCACTGACTCTTTGGCTTTGAAACGGAGAAAAGCACTGCTCCCTAGAGTCAGGGACGATTAGTATGCATGTGCAAGGGGAAACTTTACCTTTATTCAAAAGTTGGTGGCCATAATATACTGGCTATATATTCATAGTCATTCTTTTCCCACAGTCAATATGCAGCATACAGTTTTCTGTCCAGTCCTTTCACAACTGCCAAGGGAACAGATGACACAACCATTTTCTCCCCGCCTCCCAATTTTTAATTAAATGAATCAGAAAAGATGAACAAAAAAGAAACTTGGTAGGATTGGGGTTGATGCCACTCCTACTTCATTCTTCCCCCTCTCCAGGGGGAAGAGCTTGTGAACTCTTTGGTGAATCATCTCCATGACATGGTTGCCCAGAAATAGTAGTTTAGCATCTGGGAGAATCTCTGGGTGAAATTAGCTTCATCCGGATTAAGAGTTCATTAAGTGGGTTAGGGATTTGCATAATACACCAACACTCTTTCTTATTCTTTTCTCTCTCCCACATATAGAAGTACACCTACTTAAAATACACAGGAGGCAGGCCACTAATTTTGTGCTTTTGTTACCTGGAATCAATGAGTTTTCTTTGACTGACAACGGGTCTAGGGTAACGAAGGGATCTTATACCAAATCTTTCCTCTATGTGCTATATTTTCAGCACGTTGTTATATGCGCATTGTAACGGTGTGTGGGTTTGCATATATGCAGTGGTAGGATTGAAATAATTTAACAGCCCATTCTCTGCCCTAATGAGCAGCTGGGTGGGCGTGGCTCAGTGATCATGTGACTGGCTGGGCATGGCCAACTCAATGTCACTCACGTCGATGGACGCTTCGCCTTATCTGTTACAATGTAACGAGGGTTAACCGGAGACACAGTTTCTGTAAGCAGGGCAATAAAGATTAGGCTAGAAACAACCAGAATGTTTCCTTCCTGCCTTCCTTACAGGATTAGCCCTGTAAAGTGGAAGAAAACAAAAGGAGATTTCTTCCAACAACCGGTTCTCCCAACTGCTTAGAAAGTTAACAACCAGTTAACTGTTCCTTGTAAAGTTTCTGAACGTTATCAGAATTCTATCTCTAAGGCAACGAGGGGAAGTTTTTAGTAGTTTTAAATGTACTTGCTTGCAAATAACTTCATTTAAAAAATAGTTCAAAGTGAATTTGTTGAGACTCTAGAAAGAGTGCAGAGAAGAGCAACAAAGATGATTAGGGGGCTAGAGGCTAAAACATAGGAAGAACAGTTGCAAGGACTGGGTATGTCTAGTTCAATGAAAAGAAGGACTAGGGAAGACATAATAGCAGTGTTCCAATATTTGAGGGGCTGCCACAGAGAGGAGGGGGTCAAGCTATTCTCCAAAGCACCTGATGGTAGGACAAGAAGCAATGTTAATCTAACAGCGTGTTGCAATACTGCCCAGGTTCAAGTATGCCTAAATGGCTAAGAGTTTGTTTTCAGAACTCCCAACATGTCAGTGGGCCACTGAGTTGTGAGTAAACATCAAAGCAGACCACACAAGAAAGAAGCTCACTTCTGGCTGAGAATTCTTTAATCCTGCCCTGTGCCCATGGGAACAAAGCAAGATAAAACACCCGGGAGGTCTGTGTTTGCTCAGCTAAGCTGTCTTGGCAGGCAATCTGTCTATTTTCCAGCTTTACCTACCTGTCCTGACCTTTGAGCTTTCTAGATATATGACACATAATTTCCAGCTTCAGGTTCTTCTCTGCTTTTGAATGTGTCTCTTCCCCCACCCTCCCTTCTCTCTCTCTTTCAAATTGATGTGGTTATTAAGACAACCTTTCCAAGAAATTACTCGTATAACCTTAATCCCTTGTTGTTGGGGTGTTGACTGTGTCATCTTGTTTATATCAGTCTGTCTGGATTTCTGATTTCAAAGGCTCATCTAAGGTCTTTGGAAAAACACCTTGACTGCAGACTGGGAAAGCAGGTCTTTTGTTCTGGTAAACATCATTATCTTACTGTCAGTGACCCCCTTATCACCTATGAAGTAGTCGTGGTTTATATATCATAGTAGCCCAAGTGAGTGCAAAACTTCCTTATTAACTCCAAGAAAACATCCTCTCAATTCGATCAGCTTTTTTCTCCGACTGCAGAAGAAACCATTCTTCAGATTCTACCAGATGAATTCAGACTTTACACATTCCAATATTCCCAGCCAAAGTGACTGGGAAATACGGATGCCAGCTTGGAGAAAGCTGGCGGACCATTGCAGAATGCTTTGATTTCAATGATGGGTAACTTAAGAATTTGCCCTTTAACTTCTTCCTTTTAAAATCCTGACAAAGCCACCCTCCTGGTTAAAAAATGATAGAAAAGGAAACAAGACGTGAGTTATGATTGAAGAAATAAGTTATTTGAAGTAAGGGAACAGATATCAAAGCAGATAAAGGAAGCAAAGGCCAATGGATTGTTGTCCTAAATATTCTGCAGGTAAGGACCTCTGCAGAGTAGCAACTCCAAGGTTGCTGTAATTATCTCTACCTGTTGGACTGCTTAGAATCTGCCAGCCCTTTGTATTAGAGTAGTTGTTGCCACAAGTGATTTGTGATCACCGCACAAGAGTGCCTGTAGTTTAAGAACACATTAACTACATGTTGCCCTTTTCTCCCTGTGATTGTTAACTGTTATAGAACTTGCACCTTAAGTTGTGTCAGAGGTGGGATTAAAAAAATACTACCTGTTCTGTAGGTATGGCTTGGTGGGCGTGGCAGGGAAAGGATACTGTAAAATCCCAATTCCCTCCCCACTCCAGGGGAAGGATACTGTAAAATCTCCATTCCCTCCTCAAAGATACTATAAAATCTCCATTCCCTCCCCACTCCAGGGGAAGGATACTGTAAAATTTTCATTCCCTCCCCAAGGATACTATAAAATCTCCATTCCCTCCCCACTCCAGGGGAAGGATACTGTAAAATTTTCATTCCCTCCCCAAGGATACTATAAAATCTCCATTCCCTCCCCACTCCAGGGGAAGGATACTGTAAAATTTTCATTCCCTCCCCAAGGATACTATAAAATCTCCATTCCCTCCCCACCCCAAGTGAAGGATACTGTAAAATCTCCATTCCCTCCCCACTCCAGGGGAAGGATACTGTAAAATCTCCATCCCCTCCCCACTCCAGGGGAAGGATACTGTAAAATCTCCATCCACTCCCCAAGGATACTGCAAAATCCCCATTTCCTCCCGATCAGCTGGGATCAGCAGAGAATAGATGGGGGTGGGGTCAGTCACAGGTGGTATTTGTAGGTTCTCCAGACTACTCAAACGCCCCACTACCGGTTCTCCAGAACTGGTCAGAACCACCTCTGAGTTGTGTGTATTCTGTATACTGATTGGAAACAAGTAAAATCAGACGTTGGGCAAAAACTCACAATGATATCCAACAGTCTGTGCTTTGTTCTGTATCTCAGAGAGCACCAAGCATCACTTCAACCCTTAGCTACAAATATTCTCCTTTATTGAAAATCCATTTGTACAGCAACTGTCCACATATTGCCTGAATTCCTACAGCATGTCCACTCTTAGGTTCTAGGTTCTTAGGTTCTAGCAGATACACACTGAGGTTTAACTAGTTTAAATCTTGGCAAGGTTTCCTTCAGCCCAACGTACCTCATAGGGCTGTGGAATAAGGAAAGTTACGGAGGAGAGGCTGCTCCATGCACTGCCTCAAGCCCCCGGCCCCAAAATTAATGAATGAATAAATAAATGAAGTCCCTGGTTTGAATCCCTCATTAAATTAATTAATTGGCTTCAGGCAATCTATTGTCTCTCAGCTTGTAAGGTGGATTTATCTTACAGGATTCTAATAAATCTTTTGATGAGTCTTGAGCACTTCATCGTAGGACAGAAATGTTCTCCCTTCTAAGCAAAAATATTTGGGATGTGTGTTTGTGTCCTGGATGGGCAAAAGAGACTGTGAAGGTTATAAATGCACTTCTCTAAAAGACCATGTTGTTCTCTCCAAAGCAGCCATCGCTATTACAAGATTATAACCATAATCTATTTTGATAGCCACTCTACCTCCCCTGTTAAACTGTTGTGTACAGGGATGTCTGCAGAGGAGTAAAAAAATTGAGGATTTTTTCAACCACCAAGCAATCAAAGCCCTGCACCTTTCTTATACAAATCATAATACCTTCCTTTTGATTTTTTGGGATCTCACGCCCCAGAGATATCCCCATCAGAGGTGGTATTCAGCAGGTTTTGACCAGTTCTGGAGAACCGGTAGTGGACATTTTGAGTGGTTCAGAGAACCAGTAAATACTACCTCTGACTGGCCCCGCCCCCATCTATTCTCTGCCTCCTGAGTCCCAGCTGATCAGGAGGGAATGGGGATTTTGCAGTATCTTTCCCCTGGAGTAGGGAGGGAATAGGGATTTTGCAGTATCCTTCCCCTGCCATGCCCTCCAAGCCATGCCCACAGAACCAATAGTAAAAAAAAAAAAAAAAATGAATTCCACCACTGATTCCCATCCTTAATACAGATAGTCCTTCTTCAACAAGGATGTTTGAACATGAACTTGTAATGGCGTTGAATGAGGGAACCTTGCAACCCGTCTTCAGCACCCGTCTTGTGATTGTAATCTGGGCCTTCAGCAGCTGCTCTGGATTTCTGACCATCGCAACATCACAGATTTGCAACCGTCCCTGCCCTGCCAGTTTTCCCACAAGCAAAGTCATTGGGGAAGCCAGCGGGAGGTGCAAGTACTGACCATGTGACAATGCGCTTAACGACAACATGGGAATCCTTTTTAAGTATCATCAATGGGGAATGTTGGAACTGCTTTTGCTAAACAGCCTAATCCCTGACGTTGCATTTTACGACCCACATCACTTAGCAACAAAAATTCCAGTCCCAATTACCATCATTAAGTGAGGACCACCTGTATTGAATGTTTTTAACCCTCCAATATTAAACATGAGAGGACCTATTCTGAACCACTAAAATACAGCATGCATCTGTTTAGGGAGAGACTTCCTGGCTTCCCAGACAACCCAGCTTCTTTCTTAGAGTTTTTTCCCCCCGAAATTTGATTTCTGTTTTTTTTTTTTTTTAAGGCCTTCAATGTTGATAATTTTTGCCTGCCTTTCCCTGCAGTTGAACAGTAGTCACCTTCCTTCCCTCAGCCAGCTGGTCAGAGGTCACTGGAAACAGGATTAGTTGTCCTGTGTTGACAGAGCCAATGATGGATGAAAGAAATGCAGGGTGCCAGTTGCTTGTATTCAAGTCTAGTGAGACAGACTTACATATGCCCTGGAATATGGAAATGAGGCCTTCGATACTCCTAGTTTGAAATCTTCCCACACTTTTCTCTTCCTACAAATTTCTTCTCTGTGCTCTTTATATTACACAATTCTCTATCTCTATTTATTTATATAGCATCTATCTATCTATCTATCTATCTATCTATCTATCTATCTATCTATCTATCTATCATATCTATCCATCGTCTCTATCTGTCTGTTTGTTTGTCTGTCTGTCTATTATATCTATCTATCATATCTATCCATCCTGTCTGTCTGTCTATCTATCATCTCTATCTATCTATGTATCTCCTATCTATCTATCTATCTAAATCTATCTATCTATCTATCTACATCTATCTATCATCTATATCTATCTATCTATCATCTTTATCTATTTATTTATCTATCTATCTATCTATCTACATCTATCTATCTACATCTATCTATCTATCTATCTATCTATCTATCTATCTATCTATCTATCTATCTATCTATCTATCATCTATCTGAGGTTGGTAAAATGAGGACTCAGATTGTTGAAGCCAATATTGTAAGCATCTCAGAGAGTGTTCTAAAGAACTATGGAGCTTATATAAGTCTAAATGCTATATCACTGGTTGAAGTATTTAAATGTCCTGAATTTCCCCAAGAAGCCATTTGAAGCGTTAAGTTACAGGTACAGGTAGATCCCATTTATTTATTTATTTGTATTAATTGCTTTGTGCCTTAGGACTGTTTCACACAATCAGATTTTCTGGTTTACGCCTTAGTCCCCGATTGTTTTACTGTCAGGAACACAGTGTATGTAAAAATAGCTTGACCCTAGACCTTGACATTCAAAATATATAGTAAAAGAGAAGAGAAAGAAACTTACGTAGGAATTTCCCATTCACTTATATGGTTGAGTGAACTGATAACTGCAGCTCTAGGCACAAAATGGTGTTGTCAGGGTGGAGAATATATGTAGCTGAGATTGAAGGAGCTTTTATTAGTTAGGTTTTTCATTTGTAAATGTTTCATTACCTGCCTTGGTAACATTGCCAGTGCTATGATCTTCAAAAAGAGGACTTTGGTTGTAGCACTGAAGAAATCCTACCGCCCAACACAGAAGTGCATTACCAACCAGAGACAAAGAGTAACTGTCTGTCTGTTTCTGTCTGTCTGTCTGTATCTCTATCATTTATCTATATCGCTATCATCTCCCCATCTATCCATCTCTCTCTCTCTCTCTCTCTCTCCCTCTCTCTCTCTCTCTCTCTCTCTCTCTCCCTTCCTCCCTCCCTATCATTTTTATATCTTTATATATCATTTGTCAGGGTTCCAAGTAATAATTCCATAGCAAACAAAACTCTGAAGCGGGTAGAATCCTCTAAGAATATTTTATTGGATATATCATATTGGCACAGTTCTGGTGAAAATTGACTCTGAAGGTTTCCAAGGTTTTCGCCTAATTAAAAGTAAGTTTTTCCCTTCCCCAAACAATCAGTCACATGGTCCAATCAGGGTGCCATCCGGTTGCCTGGTAACGTCACTCCTCCTCTCTCTGACCAGGTGTGAAAATGTCCTTGGTTCCCAGGAGAAAGTGTTTTGTTTTGGCTACAAAACTCCAACTACCTCTATTTCCCCGGCCCCCCATCCTTAATCTTCAACTCCAGTGTGGCAACACTGAAGTCCAAAATGGCTTCGGCCAGGTCAGCTTCAGAGTTGACATCTTTATTCTATAGATATTTATCTGTTCATCTCTCTTTCTGTCTGTCCATCTATCTACCTATTTACCTACCTATCTGGTTTCGTCCCTATTTATTTAATGCCACCCTTTCTATTAGAAGCCAAAGATTCAATCATTGTGTTTCCTTTTATTTGATTCCCCACAACAGTTGTGTGATATTTGTCACAACCCTTCATGACCCCATGGACAACGTTCCTCCAGGCCTTCCTTTTCTCTACCATTCTCTGGAGTCCATTTAAGCTCACGCCGACTGCTTCGGTGACTTCATCCAGCCACCTCATTCTCTGCTGCCCCCTTCTTCTTTTGCCCTCCATCTTTCCCAGCATTAGGCTCTTCTCCAGTGAGTCCTTCCTTCTCATTAGGTGGCCAAAGGATTTGAGTTTCCTCTTCAGGATCTGCCTTCTAAAGAGCAGTCAGGGTTGATCTCCTCCAGGACTGATCAGTTTGATCACCTTGCAGTCCAATGGACACGCAGGAGTCTTCTCCAGCACCATAGTTCAAAGGCCTCAATTCTTTGGCGCTCAGCCTTCCATATGGTCCAACTTTCACAGCCATCCATTGCAACTGGGAAAATGTAGCCTTGACTATACATACTTTTATTGGCAGGGTGATGTCTCTGCTTTTTAGTATGCTATCTATATTTATCATAGCTTTCCTCCCCAGGAGCAAGTGTCTTTTAATTTCTTGACTGCAGTCACTACCTCCATTTCTTCCCCTTCTATTTGCCAGAAATTGAGAGGGCCGGATGCCATGAGCGTAGTTTTCTTAATGTTGAGTTTCAAGCCAACTTTTGCACTCTCCTCCTTCACCCACATCACGAGGCTCTAGCCCTCTAAGGAAGATGCCAATGGTTGGTAACAAGTTGTTGAAGGAGAGACTTGTGCACACCATGTGGCCTTGTTGTACCCCTTAAATTGGCCTGCTGTCTTCCACAAGCATGAAGGATGTTGCTTCGTTGCTTGTGTTAAACTCCACACACAAACATTCCACAGTACAACACCACATGCCTGAGAGATGGAAGCAAAGTCAATTCAAAGCCTTAACTTGAAGAGGTAGAGTCATCTCCCCACCAGTAAGCCCCTTAGCATGTCGTTTCTTTTAAATTCATGCAAATTTTCACTAAGTAAATATTCCTTAAAAGTGAATAAAATTTTATTCCACTTTAACGAGAGAATATAAAAGTTAAAAAGGTCACCATAGTAATAGACTAATCTCAATTATCAGGGCAGCTGGTGAATTCTTCTACTCCCACCTAATCTTATTCAGTGCACACGCAGCGCACCGTGTGATTTCCAACATGGCTAAATGAAATTATAAAGCAGTGTTAAATTTATTAATCATTTAATTAGCTAAATGTTCCTGCAACTACTTGTGAGATGAATAGCATGTCATTTTCTAATGTAATTTGCCTCTCAGCCAGGCTGGGTCAAAAGAAGTAACTATCTGCATATTAAATTATCTTTCTTTCCCCTCCCCCTGATTTCTTTTAATTTTTTTTTTCACTAGGAAGGTTCGGTGTATGTTTGATGATGTTGCTTCTTTTGCTGAAGACTTCATCAGTGAAAGAGAATGCTATCCCAGGGCAAGAATGACCCATTAACTCTGTATTTTACAAACTTCAGGGAGGGGGGGAAACCCCTGCACTGAACAATTAGTTGGAGTCTTTGGGAAGGTGCTTAGATTGGTTTCTATTTCTTAAAGATTATTCTATTGAGAACAGTGGTGGGTTCCGGCAGAGACCACTGCTGGTTAGCTCAGGGGCACATTGTGCATGCATGCACAGTACAACTAAAATTGCTCTCACTGACAGGAAATTTCTCCTTATCTCTAGGTTGCTTATCTTCTTGATTAGTTTCCATCCGTTGCTTCTCGTCTTGCCTTCAAGTGCTTTGCTGGACAGGTTGACCCTCCTCTTCTTTGGGGCAGTCCTCCAAATAGCACTTAGACTAGCACCTAGACTTATATGTCACTTCACAGTGCTTTACAGCCCTCTCTAAGCAGTTTGCAGAGTCAGCCTCTTGCCCCCAACAATTTGGGTTCTCATTTTACCCACCTCTGAAGGATGGAAGACTGAGTCAACCTTGAGCCTGGTGAGATTCGAACTGCCAAATTGCAGGCAGTCAGCAGAAGTATCCTGCAATACTGCACTCTAACCACTGCGCCACTAGAGCTCTTTGGAAGACAGCTATCATGTCCCGCCTAAGAGTATCACCCACTGGTTCAGGGGTGTGGCAGGCCTGGGTCACTGCCAGTTCCAGCGACCCAGACCGCCAAGCTACTACTGGTTGGGCCAATCCGGGCCAAACCGGGCAGAATCCACCACTGGTTGAGAAATAATTTCTGGATCAAAATCAGTTAGTTTCTTGTTGACAATTTTGTTTGAGACTTTTAGTTAAAAGTCAGAATGTATTGGAGCTGTTTTATCACTACACCTTAGACTCCAGATTGTCCTGCAAACTTCAGAATTGATAACATAAGTGATTTCAACTTTGTTATTACGTAGATAAGATGACACTTTGGTTTGCTGCTGGTATTCAGCAGGTTCTGCCCAGTTCTGGAGAACCAGTAGTGGAAATTTTGAGTAGTTCAGAGAACCGGTAAATACCGCCTCTGACTGGCCCCGCCCCCATCTATTCTCTGCCTCCCGAGTCCCAGCTGATTGGGAGGGAATGGGGATTTTGCAGTATCCTTCCCCTGCCATGCCCACCAAGTCACGCCCACAGAACCAGTAGTAAAAAAAAAAATTGAATCCCACCACTGGTCTCTGTGTGTGTCTGTGCATTTTTTTCTACACTTACTTTTCCCTGCCAAATTATTGGCATATGTGACTCCACCAAACCATTATGAATGTATTGTGATCTACCCAAGGAAAGACTGTCATAACAACATTACTTAACATGCAAAGCTGCTTCCAGTGCACCATTCATGAGAAAATTTCTGGAATATTACATTTAGATTTTCCAGCGGTTGAAATTGTGCGGCTGGGGCAAATTTTTTTTAAAAAAAGAATTAATCTCTCCACACACATACACATTCAGAACAGTGTGTTATGTAGTAACAGAAGGACAACAGACGAATAACAGAGTTGCAAGGGACTTGTAGGTCTTCTAGTCCACCTCAAGCAGCCCTCTTCTCAAGCATGAGTCCCTACACCAAAACCTCCTTCTCTTCTTTTCTGATCCCACCATCACTCAGTGATTCCTCACATCTGCATGAACTGCTTCTCAGTCAAAATAATGTCCTTTTTTTGTTTGCCTTCAAGGTTAGGAGTTCTCTTGGACTTACTTTAATGGGTAATGAATTTTACATATTGTTTTTATGTGCATTGTTTGCTGCTAAAAATAATAAATAGTTAAGTTGGGTGTGATAAGAAGGGAGGGAGTGGGAGGGAAGGAAGGAGGGAGGAAAGCAAGAAAAGAGAGAGAGAGAGAGAGAAAGAAAGAAAGAAAGAAAAAGAGAAAGAAAGAAAAAGAAAGAAAGAAAGAAAGAAAGAAAGAAAGAAAGAAAGAAAGAAAGAAAGAAAGTTCATTCTCTAGAATAATTCAATTCACGGACTCAATTGCAGGTTTCTAACTGAAGCAGCAATATTTCTGGAAGAACATCTGCAAAATGTTTCTTGACCTTGTCCTCTTATTTATTTACTTCCTAAAAAGGAACACTTAAGTAGCTCTCCATTTAGGCTAAAAGAAGGTAAAGGTAGTCTCTGACTTATGACAACAATTGAGCCCAACATTTCTGTTGCTAAGCGAATCACTGCAGTTGTTAAGTTAGTAACAGGCAACTTAACACGTTACTAACGTAGTCACTGTAAGTGAATTTGGCTTCCCCATTGACTTAGCTTGTCAGACGGTTGCAAAGAGGGATCAAATGACCCCCGGGCCGTAATAACTGTCGTAAGTCTGAGCCAGTTGTCAAGTGTCCGAATTTTGATCACATGACTACGGGAACACTGCAATGGTCGTAAGTGCGAAAACCGGTCATAAAACAGTCACTAAATGGGTTGTTGTAAGTTGAGGACTGTTTATAATTAGCTTCCTGCCCTGTCTTCTTAGCTTCCAAAGGTAGACAATTTTAACCAGGTGTTCTCAGAACTGGAAGGGATGCGGTGGCTCAGTGGCTAAGATACTGAGCTTGTCGATCAGAAAGGTCGGCAGTTCGGCGGTTCGAATCCCTAACGTTTCGTGATGGAGCGAGCTCCCGTTACTTGTCCCAGCTTCTGCCAACCCAGCAGTTCGAAAGCATATAAAAATGCAAGTAGAAAAATAGGAACCACATTTGGTGGGAAGGTAACAGCGCCCCAGGCGCCTTCGGCATTTAGTCATGCCGGACACATGACCATAGGAGACATCTTTGGACAGCGCTGGCTCTTCGGCTTTGAAACGGAGATGAGTACTGCTCCCTAGAGTCGGGAACGACTAGCCCATATGTGCGAGGGAAACCTTTACCTCTCAGAACTGAGATGTTATTATTGTTGTTATCATCAACATTATTATCAGTATTATTGCCATTATCATCCTCATTACCAGCACTTCTACCACTTCTATTATTCCTGCCTTCATTGTAACAAGTAAAAAGTTCTGGTTTTGCTAGCCAGAGGTGAATTGCCAATGATTGCTTCTAAATTGCAGTTTTAGTAACATAAAGTGAATTTTACCCACAGATGTCTTCTCTCTCTCTCTCTCTCTCTCTCTCTCTCTCTCTCTCTCTCTCTCTCTCTCTCTCTCTCTCTCTCTCTCTCTCTCTCTCTCTCTCCCTCCCTCCCTCTCCCTCCCTCCCTCCCTCCCTCCCTCCCTCTTTACTTTCCCAGATGTGAGACGCTGCCCTTGTGGCTACATGCTTGACTTTGAGCTTCTCATTATTGTGGCTTTAAATGAAGGATGTTCATTCAGGCAAAGGGAGGGAGGGGTGTGCGCACATTGGAGGGGAGGGGAGGCTGCTGGGGGGAGGAAAGGCAACTGGACCGTTATCTGGTCTTTCTATCAGTCCAAATGACAGACTTTGAGAAGAGAGAGAGAGAGAGAGGAAAAAAGAGAAGGGAAAGAAAGAAAGAAAAAAAACCTGGTGGAGACCTCCGGCTGACACAGAAGGTGACTTTCATGACTCTCACCTTGAAAGGCAAGAAAGAAAAAAAAAGTTCCCACTTTATTAAAATGAATTTCAAAAGGACTGCTCTGACAGCTGCATAATTAAATATCGGAGTGTCAGGGATAATTTATTCTGCTCGCATTTGGTGGTCAGAGCCTGCCTGCGATAGGGTCAAGCAAGCAGGATGACAGAGCCAGGGTGATGTAGCCATCTGGGCTCTCCTGGAGCCCTGGAGCAAAACCGGGGGCCTCACGTTCTCCTCTTGTCTCCTTTAAATGCTTGGCGATCATGCACGCCGGTGCCCTCTGTACCCACGCCTGGAGATGAGAGGCTTGCTCTTTAGCCGCTTGATAAAGCGCTGATGGACCCAAATGGCTTATTAAGCAGAGTGGATGATAAAAGCCTTCGCCACCTTTGGTCCTTTTCCCGACTTAGGCCTCTGATACCAAAGTCGTTCCTGACAGAAGTTCTCCAGTCCCTGGGATATCAGCCGCCCATCAACGTCTGCAATCTCTGAAGCTGATCTGTACAAGCGGCAGCTCTGCGGCTCTGGCCCAGAGCTTTAGAATAGAATAGAATAGAAGAATAGAATAGAATAGAATAGAATAGAATAGAATAGAATAGAATAATAGAGTTGGAAGGGACCTTGGAGGTCTTCTAGTCCAACCCCCTGCTTAGGCAGGAAACCCTACACCACTTCAGACAAATGGTTATCCAACATCTTCTTAAAGACTTCCAGTGTTGGAGCATTCACAACTTCTGGAGGCAAGCTGTTCGACTGGTTAATTGTTCTAACTGTCAAGAAATTTCTCCTTAGTTTTAAGTTGCGTCTCTTCTTGATTACTTTCCACCCATTGCTTCTTGTCCTGCCCTCAGGTGCCTTGGAGAATAGTTTGACTCCCTCTTTTTTGTGGCAACTCCTGAGATATTGGAAGACTGCTATCATGTCTCCCCTAGTCCTCCTTTTCACTAGACTAGCCATGGCCAGTTTCTGCAAGCGTTCTTCATATGTTTTAGCCTCCAGTCCCCTAATCGTCTTTGTTGCTCTTCTCTGCACTCTTTCTAGAGTCTCCACATCTTTTTTACATCGTGGTTTCCAAAACTGGATGCCATATTCCAAGTGTGGCCTTACCGAGGCCTTATAAAGTGGTATTAACACTTCACGTGATCTTGATTCTATCCTTCTGTTTATGCAGCCTAGAACTGTGTTGGCTTTTTTGGCAGCTGCTGCATGCTGCTGGCTCCTATTTAAATGGTTGTCTACTAGGACTCCAAGACCCCTCTCACAGTTACTACTATTGAGCATGGTACCACCTATACTGTACCTGGCCATTTTTGTTTTTCTTGCCTGAGCTGGTCTAAAATATTGACTAATGATAATAGCAAAGGATCACAGGAATAATAGCCACCACTGAATGATTTTGCAAGGCACATTCTTTTCTTTTTGGTCTGCATTTGGCTGGCGGTCCCTGCTCCCCCGACTTAATTATGAGGTGAGTAAGTTAAACTCGGCAGTTCTAAGTTCTTTATGTTCCGCAATAAAGGAGGAGGTTGCCTATAGCAACTCACACCCCTCCGATTGCTGTTGGATGAAATCCTGTCTGTTGTCCGCTACACAAAAAAGGGTTTGGTTTTCTCTACAAATTGACATTTCACAGCAGGGAATCCAGATTTATATCCCATTTCCTGGGCAGCTTGAAAACATACGGACTGTCCTTTCCTGGAAAGCTGTAGCTCATGGGGTTGGATTGCCATTGCAATGGGCAGAACTCAGATTAACAGCTGGAAGGAACCTTATAGGTCATCTAGTCCAACCCCCCGCTCAAGCAAGAGACCTTACACCATTTCTGACAAATGGCAGTCCAATCTCTTCTTGAAATCTCCAGTGATGAAGCTCCCACCACTTCCAAAGGCAACTTCTGTTCCATTGGTCGATTGTTTTCACTGTTGGAAAGTTCCTCCTTATTTCCAGGTTGAATCTCTCCTTTTAAGTTCTTTTAAGCATTTTAAGTTATTACGATGATTTACAAAAGGCTGGCTGGGGAATTCTGGGAGTTGAAGTCCACAAATCTTAAAAGTTCTCAAGTTTTCAGACCCCCGATTTAGAATAGGGGAGAGGACCAAGGATGACTGTTGCTGGGAATACTAATTCAGTATTCTCTTTAGGGGAGCATGGTACCTCTAGTGGTTAAGATGCTGAGTTGGAAGTGGAACATGTGGCAGGCCTGAAGGCCCAATGCAAAAGGTGGCTTCCAGGTCTGACATCTACCCCACTAAAGTCTTTGACTTGAGAAAGACGTATCTGAAATAGAATTCATGTTTTCTGAAACTTGCATAGGGAAAGTAGTGCGGTAAATTCCTGAGCAGATTTTGTAGGGAGGAAAGGTAAGCTTAAGAAGCAACCATTGAGAAATATCATAAAAAATAACACTATCCCAGGGAATCATAAAACATCACGTTTCTCCTGGAATTTGCATTAAAAACTACATAACTTGGAAGGAGTTGTGAGGAAAGGACACAAATGTTAAGAAAGGCTGGGAACCAAAATAGATGTGGCTGATTTTCCTGAGGGTTTCTTTCTTTTTCTTTTTTTCATACTAATGTGGCCACCAAATTGGACCAGACATACATAGACATTGGAAGAAGGGAGCCATGGTATTCTACGGTGTCAAAATAAAAATAAAAACCAGAAGGCGTCTGCTAGCTTCTTTTCCATCTCTTGTGCCTTTTAATAAATTTTATTAGTCAGAAAACATGCCTCCAAACTCTTCCAGACCTACTTAGGCTTACATATGTCTACTTGGGGAAATCTGTGCTACCAAAAAAAAGGACAGCAAAAAGTAAAGAAAGGAATTGTCCCAAAGAAAAAAAGAAATCTGCATTTCATGGTGCATTTGGGAAGCCGGGATTATGTTCCTAGAGTCACCTGCATAATACTACAGAATAGACTGAAAAGTCTGAATTTGAATTAGGGTTCCACATATCTTGCTGTCTGTTTCTCCTGGTGTCAAAATTAATTGGCTGTCTGATTCCCTGTTTGCACTGTAGTTTTTGTCATACATTTGTCATCAAACCCCACCTCTCCCTTCTTCGTTCCCGAACCCCAAATACGAACCTCAAATATCTTAGGAGGGTTTGTGTATACCAAATTCAATCTCTTGTTGAAATGCCGTTGGAAATCGGTCTCTTAATAGTGCTCTAGTGTCACACTGAGAATGGAGATGTCAACAGCCACTTAATGAAATTCTTTCTTGTAAGGTCTCTCAGCAGTTGAGAATTTGCTTCGAGACCTTTTTTTTAAAATATATAAATCACATCCTAAACATTTGGCCTCTGCTCAATAGTTTGAAGTTTCTTCTTGAGATTAGAGTAATGAATTACTTAGGTGGTGGATTTTGATGTTGGGTATAAAAAGAATTAGGATGTTGTATTTAAGCATTTGTGGGACACGGTGGCTCAGTGGCTAAGACTCTGAGCTTGTCGAAAGGTCGGCAGTTTGGCGGTTCGAATCCCGAGTGCCGCGTGACGGAGCGAGCAGCCGTTACTTGTCCCAGCTTCTGCCAACCTACCAGTTCGAAAGCATGTAAAAATGCAAGTAGAAAAATAGGAAAAGCCTTTGGTGCGCCTTCGACATTTAGTAATGCCAACCACATGACCACGAAGACATCTTCGGATAGCGCTGGCTCTTCGGCTTTGAAACGGAGATTAGCACCGCCCCCTAGAGTCAGGAACAACTAGCACATATGGGCCAGGGGAACTTTTATCTTTACCTTTTACTTAAGCATTGCCTACAGGTCTTAAAAACAATCTGCTTGGATTCTCTGCGCATACCCTGTGGAAACAAGTGGAAATGAATTGCTGAATTGCTGTTTGCTTTTTTTAAAAAAGACAATTTCTTACGAGACTATTTTGCAATATTGTGTTCTTACTGCTTTAAAGCACTATTGTCAAAAGTACATTTTGCATAGCACCTGCGTTCCTCAAACAACTACAGTAGTCCTCAACTTATGACACAATGCAAGCCAAAATTTCCATTGCTATGTGAGACATTTTGTTAAGTGCGCTTTGCCATATTTTATGACCTTTCTTGCCATGATTGTCATAAACACATGCCTGTTGCCAAGTGTCTGAATTTGTGAAATGTGATCATGAGGAAGTTGCAATTGTAACTTCGAACGTCACTAAATGAACTGTTGCAAGTTGAGAACTACCTGTATTAGGTATGCCAGGAGAATATGTTAAAATATTTAAGTCTAATAGAAGAGAATAAATGTAGTTCAGGGTTGTGGAGTCCTTCCTGATCCCATTTCACAACCCCACATAGGGATGCACAAATCTCTGTTGCAATTTTAAGCATTACTCCTTCCCAAATAATTTCACGGGATGTCGATATATTTAATCCGCTGATCTTTCTTTCCAAGTGGTCACTTATCCCAAAGTTTCAAAATGGCCATAAACTGCCACTTGATTATGCCCAAATAAAATTAAAAGAGCCTGAAACTCAGGATCGATCACAGCAAAACGAAGCGTGAATATTAGCAATTTTCAACAGCTAACCTTTTTTTATTTTCTTAAAAAAAAAACCTCTTCATGTTGAACAGTGAAAATTTCGACCTCAACACGCTCAAAACAGGAAAGGCCTGGGAAAAAAAGCCTCCCGTTGACTTCATAGGTGAAAGGAGATCCTTCCTGTTGTTCGTTTTGTATCATTCTCACTGACAAGCAGAAACCTCTACCGGAAGAAAATAGGCACACTGAACTGCCAGGGAAGAGTTCATCATTCTCTCCTTTGTCCTTGCTTTTTTTTTTTTTTAACTTTTGTTAGCTTGGGGAAGAAAAAAAACCAGCAGGCCTACCACGCTAATCCTGAATGCCTTTTCATAAGGAGGCTACTTAAATTTAACTCAAGCAAATTACAACTCTGACTGGGAAAAAAAAAAGCAGGGTTATAACTCAAGTCTAAGCACCATTCGCTCTTCTATTACCTTCGTAACCAAGGTCATCCTAATCAACTCAATTACCAGTCCTCTTGGATATTTTCATAATGTTTTCTGCTACTTGCTCTCCTGTGAAAATCTTTCCGTCGAAGCAAATTAACGCTTCTTTTATAACTATCCGCGTTTCAGGTAGATGATGCTACTTTTCCTTTCTTTATTCGTGGGGTTTGGGCCAGGTGTGGAAAGCTGTTTAAAGGGCAACAGTGCCAAACACTTGCTTTTTAATGCCACCTTAGAGCCACAAACGAGAGTTGCTGGATTGAATGGTTGGTGAGCCTTCGATTGGGAAAATAAATTCAGTTTGAAAAGAACAGGCAATGGGTCTGGGCTACTTTTGAAGAGCTTAGAGACGAAAATAATTTGGGAATCGAGATGAAATGAGAAATGCAAAAATTCTCTCAAATGGGTTCTTCTCCTTCAGTTTCTATTTGAGATCTGATGAGAAAAAGATGTTGAGGCTCTAGAAAGAGTGCAGAGAAGAGCAACAAAGATGATTAGGGAACTGGAGGCTAAAACTTATAAAGAACAGTTGCTGGAACTGAGTATGTCTAGTCTGATGAAAAAATGGACTAGGGGAGACATGATAGCAGTCTTCCAATATCTCAGGGACTGCCACAAAGAAGTGGGAGTTAAGTTATTCTCCAAAGCACCTGAGAGTAGGACAAGAAGCAATGGGTGGAAACTAATCAAGGAGAGAACCAGCCTAGAACTAAGAAGAAAAAATATCCTGACAGTTAGAACAATCAACCAATGGAACAACTTGCCTCCAGAAGTTGTGAATGCTCCAACACTGGAAGTTTTAAAGATGTTGGATAACCATTTGTCTGAAGTGTTGTAGGGTTTCCTGCTTAAGCAGGGGGTTAGACTGGAAGACCTCCAAGGTCCTTTCCAACTCTGTTACTTCATTCTCTATTCTATTATCTCACCATACTAGTAAAGCTGGTAAATGGGCATTATTGCAGAGGGTGGGTTAGTATAGTCTCTCAAACCCATTGAAAGGGAGGAAAGGAGAAAAACAACAAAGATTGTGCATCACAGTCTGGATCACTGACGGGCAATTTCAGAAGGCACAACAAATCTTAGAAATGGTTATCAACTCGAGTACAGTTCTAGATTCTCCCGAGAAGCAGTAACTGTAAACCATAAGCTTATTCCTAGCAATGGTTTCAAGCTCTGCATTAGGAACCAGATTTTGACTAGAGAGAATTGCTTGGTTAAAAAGGTAAAGGCAAAGGTTCCCCTTAGACATATATGCTAGTCACTCCCAATTCCAGGGGGTGGTGCTCATCTCTGTTTCAAAGCCGAAGAGCCAGCGCTGTCTGAAGACATCTCGATGGTCATGTGATCAGCATTACTAAATGTGCATGGAACGCAGTTACCCTCCCACCAAAGTGATTCCTATTTTTCCTACTTGCATTTTTAATGTGCTTTTGAACTGCTAGGTTGACAGAAGCTAGGACAAATAACGGGAGATCACTCTGTTACACGGCGCTAGGGAATGGAACCGATGAACTGCTGACCTTTCTGATAGACAAGCTCGGTATCTTAGCCTCTGAGCCACCGCATCCCTCAATTGTATGGTAATTTGACTAAAATCCCATAGCCAACTTAAATGAATAAATACCATTTGCTAGCTACAATAAAAAGTAAGTATTGGAATGGGAGAAGGGTGCTACTTGCTTCCTGGAATATCTGAGGTAGCTATTGATGGCTGAGTGTGGAAGACAGAAGTGAAGTCTTCACCTTGCTTATAAAGAAAGATCGTTGTGGGATCCTTGATGCTCTCTAAACTTGGTTGCTTTCTTGCAGACATTTCATTACCAAACCAGGTAACATCATCAGTGCAACACCAAAAACCGAGTTATTATTTTTATCCTGTTCTGATTTAGCTTTATTGTTGTAGTATTTGTGTGATGCTGGACTCTGTCCTCAGAGGCATTTGGGTTATAATAAGTACCATAAGCTCAATCATTCAGTGTTGTTAGAGAGGTTGTACTCAATTTTTCGTAATCCTTTGAAGCTATATTTTTAATGTACCCTGTATTAACACAGGATCTCTTCTTCATATCTCTGCTAAACTAATTGGGTTAGGATTATCCACTGAGGGAGCAACTAAGAAGATTTAAATCTAGGGCTTTAAATTTGGATTTTCTCAATGTAGAGATACCAAAGTGTCTGAAGTTTACCTACTAAAGGGTTTGATGCATCAGAAGAAAAAGGTGAAAAGGGAAGAAAGAATCTGTTTTGACCTAGGCTTCCTTAAAAAGCATGAAGCAGAGTCTTGGTCCTGGCAAAAAAGGACCATGAATTCACACGACTGTGAATCCCTTTCATTCATAGTCAATACATCTTGGCAAACAGTCTTTCAGAGGAATATTTATCAGCATGAACCTTATCTCACTTGGAGAGCTGCCAGGTAACAACTTCCCAAATGCAGGGCAAGGCAACACTTGGCACAGAGTCTCTTATAGTCACAAAAAGAACTTTCCACTCTTGAAACCACCGAAGGAATGAATTGTTTCCTGCAAAAAGACCACTCACCATTTGCTCCTCTTTTGTTTCCTATGGGAGGGGCCAATCACCTCCAACGTGTGGCTTTACTCCCAAGTCGACCCTGCTTTCTTAGTTGTTCCTGTCTTCTGGCAGCTCTGCGCATGCGCACACTGGGAACAGGCTCCAGTTGTTGCTCCGCCTCACTGCTGTCTAATTTCCTCTCTTCCTCCGACACAGAGCTCTCATCTGAGCTTTTCTCAGCCCCCAGGACTTCCCCATTTTCCTCCCCAACCTCCTCACTGTCCGACTCTGCTGCCAGCTCCGCTGGCTGCCAGCGGGCCACGACAGAAGCAAGCAAACATTTGAACAGCTCGAAATGTTCCCCTTGGTGAGGTGACAGAGACCAATCACATTGTAATCCATCACAGCCTTTCCTAACCTGGTGCCTTCTACTTATGTTGGATATCCAAATCCCATTAGCATCAGACCCCTTTCAGAAGTCCCTGTTTGGAAAAGATGGCCCAGCATTTCTCCTTCACCTTTCTCCCTTCTTCTTCTTCTTCTTCTTCTTCTTCTTCTTCTTCTTCTTCTTCTTCTTCTTCTTCTTCTTCTTCTTCTTCTTCTTCTTCTTCCTCCGCCTCCTCCTCCTCCTCCTCCTCCTCCTCCTCCTCTTCCTCCTCCTCCTCCTCCTCAGGAGCTTTCTCTTCACCCCTTCCCTCCACCCTCGCCAGCAATGCACCACTGTGTAAAATAAAATACAACGAGAACGAATGGGTCCATAATAAAATCTTTTTAATTGTCTTAGCATATGTTGCCTTTATTAGGTGAGAATAATTGCATTCAGGGGACCACCCGAGAAAGTCCTCTGGAATGTAAAATGGAAATGGTGTCACACTGAGTGCGCAAGTCCTTTGGAGCCGTGCCATTTTCCCCTTCGCTGCCTCTTGTCCCCTTTTTGCTGTAAAGTTCACATTTAAGTGTGACAAGAGACACTTGACAACTGACACATGCTGGATCTTATCAGCACTGAGAGCAGTCACGGGCCCTGACAGAAGAACGATTGTCATTTCTCCCGCATTTATTCCTCTCTCAGCCTCATTGCTTCCTTTCAGAGGAATTTTGTCTTGGCAAAAAAGAAACGAAGATGCTCTGTGCGTATTCTCCTCCTCCCTCTGCTCCCCACTTCCTTCCCTGACCCCCCCCCAACTTCAAAAGGGAACAGTTTTCTCTGCCATAGAAGCACTTCATCCCACAACACAGATGCCTACAGCCAATTGCGTCCTACTTTTTAGCACCCTTTTCTTTTGAAACTCAGTCAGCCTAAACCAAGGTGAACACTTTTCAGTGTCATTCCCCCTGACTTCGAGACCCTTCCTCTCCTTTTACTCTCCCAGCAACCAAATGTGGGACGCAGTGGCTCAGTGGCTAAGACGCTGAGCTTGTCGATCAGAAAGGTTGGCAGTTCGGCAGTTCGAATCCCTAACGCCTTGTAACAGAGTGAGCTCCCATTACATCTCCCAGCTTCTGCCAACCTAGCAGTTTGAAAGCACGTAAAAATGCAAGTAGAAAAATAGGAACCACATTTGGTGGGAAGGTAACAGTGCTCCGTGCGCCTTTGGTGTTTAGTCATGCCGGCCACATGACCACGGAGACGTCTTCAGACAGCGCTGGCTCTTTGGCTTTGAAACGGAGATTAGCACCACCTTCTAGAGTCAGGAACGACTAGCACATACGTGTGAGGGGAACCTTTACCTTTAATTAATTGCCCCAAACATTTCTCTTTCAGAGGGTCCATACAAGACCACCTCCATTGTAATTTGCCACGCAAATTCATAAGGTTAGTGGCCCCACCTTTTTTAGATGGCAACATCAACTACTTCAAAATGCCGCTCTTGTTGACCATAGAGCCACTTAGCAATCTGTCAGGACCTCTGAAATTAAAGTTCTCCCTGTTAACACCATTGGCCGAAAGAAAGGTGTCTATATAAATGTTTTAAATAAATAGATGAGCATTTTGATACCAATTTCTGGGAAAGATGATCAAAAAAGAGAACTTTGAGCTTCTAGAAGAGATGATCCTCTGTTCTTATTGACAGTAAGTCAAATCTGGATGCGTAACCTTTGAGGTCTTCTAATCCAACCCCCTGATCAAGCAGGAGACCCTATCTCATTCCAGACAAGTGGCTGTCCAATCTCTTTTTAAAAGTCACCAGTGATGGAGCACCCACATTTTTTGGAGGCACGCTGTTCCACTGATTAATTGTTTTCACTATTAGGAAATTTCTCCTTAGTTCTAGGTTGCTTCTCTCCTTAGTTTCCATCCTTTGTTTCTTGCCTTGCCTTCTGGTGCTTTGGAAAACAGACTGACCCACTCTACTTTGTGGCAGCCCCTCAAATATTGGAACACCGCTATCATATATCACCCTTAGTCTTTCTTTTTACCAGACTAAAGGTAAAGGTTCTCCTCTCACATATGTGCTAGTCATTCCCGACTCTAGGGGGCGGTGCTCATCTCCGTTTCAAAGATGAAGAGCCAGCACTTTCCGAAGACATCTCCGTGGCCATGTAGCTGGAATGACTAAACACCGAAGGAACACAGAGCACTGTTACTTTCCCACCAAAGGTGGTTCCTATTTTTCTACTTGCACATTTTTTATGTGCTTTCAAACTGCGAGGTTGGCAGAAGCTGGGACAAATCACGAGAACTCACTCCGTTATGTGGCACTAGGAATTCAAACCGCCAAGCTGCCCACCTTTCTGATTGACAAGCTCAGTGTCTTAGCCACTGAGCCATCGCACCCCTTTAGACATATCCAATTCCTGCAACTTTAATCTCCAGCCCCCTTGAAAAGCAAGATTGAGGTATCACTTCCAAGACCCCTTCCGTTAGACCAGTGTTTCTCAACCTTGGCGACTTTAAGTCCTGTGGACTTCAACTCCCAGAATTCCCCAGCCAGCTGTGCTGGCTGGGGGATTCTGGGAGTTGAAGTCCATAGGACTTAAAGTCGCCAAGGTTGAGAAACACTGCGTTAGACTGTTTGAGTCTTCAGAAGGCACCAATATGCTTTCCCCTTAAAATGTGGACTTCCTCTACTTCTCACTTTTTGAGTTTACTCTCTGAAATGCAGGTTAAGGGAACATCGAGTAATTAATTGTTCAAACTCCCCCTCCTTTTTGTGGTGGTGGTGTGGGGCTTGGTTGATTTAGAGATAATTTGCTTAAGCATGCACAAGGTGGAAAGTGTGCAAGGAAAGATTTTATTAGTTGTGCTGCCAAAGAGATCAATAGTCATTTGCATACAGTAAATCTATCCCATTCACTGGTTTATTTATTCGTCAGATATTTATTCTAAAGGGCTCCACTTATAAGAAATTGACACGGGCTTTAGAGTTGAGATGAGAGATGGAGACTTATCATCATCGTTGCTGGTTTTGTGGTTGTGAAGGGGTTCAGTCTTAGCCCAGTCTTAGCAACTGAGCAATTTGATATTCTGTTTTGATTTTTTTTTTCAGAAATGTGAAATAATGACAAATGGAAAAATTGATATTGGACTTTTTTTAAAAAAAAAAAAAAGCAGTTCTGGCATAGACATTAAGACTGTGGGTTAAATCTAAATTTACTCATGTTTAAAATAAATAACCCAGTTCTAAACGTTGGGATTTAAATCTGTGTTTACTGCATTTCAATCCAATCTCTTTGTTAGATTCATTTAATTTGCAGGATGTTGCAATGCGATGGGGAAAGAAGTTGAATAAACTCGTAAAACCCCAATTGAAATCTGACCGCAAATCAAGAGATTTGCAGATAATTCGTTTTGAGTGAATTGTTCCCTTTATAATATTTAAATCTCAAGAGATTCTGAGCTCACCTGGAAAAGAAGATTTCAGTGTGTCATTGTCATAATCTATCTTTCCTGTGGAAAGTCTAAAAGTCTATTTTTATTATCACGGCAAACACTTCATGCAAATTTAGGTGAGAGTTAGTGATGGTAGCCAGGACCATCCATGGAATATCATGGCGTATGTTGATATTTCCTCCCGAAAATCTCCCTTTTATTTCTTCATTTCTTTTTTTAAAAAAAATCTTTAATCAGCTCATTAATTCAATTGTCCTGTTCTTCCTATGATTGCTTGGTTCGTTCTCAATTTAGAGATTATTTTCTTAAAGATGTGCAAAATGGAAAATAGTGTAAGCAGTGCTTCTAATGAAGTGAGCTGTAGCTCACAAAAGCTTAGGTTTTTAAATAACATTTGTGAGTCACAAAAAGCATAGGTCAGTGTTTCTCAACCTTGGCAACTTGAAAATGTCTGGACTTCAACTCCCAGAATTCCCCAGCCAGCAAATGCTGGCTGGGGAATTCTGGGAGTTGAAGTCCGGACATCTTCAAGTTGTCAAGGTTGAGAAACACTGGCATAGGTAGTCCTTGACTTACAATTGAGCCCAAAAGATCTGTTCCTAAGCGAGACATTTGTCAAGTGAATTTTGCCTCATTTTACGACCTTTCTTGCCACACTGGCTAAGTGAATCCCCGCAATTGTTAAGTTGTTAACACGGTTGTTAAGTGTCACTGCCTTCCCCATTGACTTTGCTTGTCAGAAGGTGATCGCATGACCCTGGGAAACTGCAACTGGCATAAATATGAGCCAGTTGCCAAGTATCTGAATTTTGATCAGGTGGTCATGGGATGCAGCAAAGGTTGTAAGTGTGAAAAGCGGTAATGAGTCACTTTTTTCAGTGTTGTTGTAACTTTGAAAGGTCGCTAAATGAATTGTTGTAAGTTGAGGCCTGCCTGTACCCCTGCTCCTGATTTTTAGCTACTATAGGTGAGATTCAAACAGCTTGAAGTAACGGTCAGATATGGGAGATTCCATTCCAATGAGCGTCTCTGCATTTGCTGAGCGGCAGAGGTAGAAGGCCTGGCTCACATCCTATTTGATTGTTGCTTGTATAAGGGGGTGAGTGACAGTTACCTTGGTCCCTATACCAAACAAATGACCCATTGGGATGCCCATATCAATTTACTTTATGTGAGGCCAGAGCGTGAAAATAACATTGAACACAGCACAGTACTTAAACAAAATGGTTAGGTTGAGATCTGCATATGCGGGACTGATTGGGGTAGATTGTAAGGGTGACACCACAGTATAATTTTATGTCACTTTATTCTATTTGACATATTTATGTATTAAATTACATTGAATCTTATTCTATAACTATTGTATCTTACCCTACTCTTATTTTAAATTGTTTGTATAGGATTTTATTGGTGATATGTGTTTGAACCTTGTGCTTTGATACGGCCTATAGGCTAATCAATAAAATAATCACAATGACAACAACAACAATAATAATAATAATAATAATAATAATAATAATAAACAATAAACAACAATGATTGTAATTGGAGCCCTTGGAGCAATATCTAAAGGGCTACCTTGTTATTTGGAAATTCTAAATTTACTAGACTTGAACATTCTACAAAAAAACCACCCTACTTGGAACAGCTTATATCCTCCGATGTTACCTTAACAGTTCCTAGGTCCTTGGTTAGGACTCGAGCTGTTGAGCTACCAACCAGCCCCAAAGGCTGTGAATCTCACCAAAGATTAATCACGTAACAACAACAACAACAACAATAACAACAATAATAATAAATATTGAAGGTCCAACAGACAAAACAAAAATACAGAAAAGATGTGATAAAATCAAGAATGTAGAGTTGGCAGAACAAAGCATTGCATGGCCAATTTCTGGAAAAAATAAAAGATAAAGTGGACAGTGAAAAAACTTGGTTATGGTTAACAGCAGGTACATTAAAGAAAGAAACAGAGTCACTAATCCTGACTGCGCAAGAACAAGCTATCGGCACAAATGCCATTAAGGCCAAAATCGAAAAATCCTCTGATGATGCCAAATGTAGACTTTGCAAAGAAGCTGATGAAACTGTTGATCACATACTCAGCTGCTGTAAAAAAAATCATGCAAACTGATTATAAATTGTGGCACAATTCAGTGGCACAAATGATCCATTGGAATTTGTGCAAAAATTATAATATTAAAACAGCAACAAACTGGTGGGAACATAAGCCTGAAAAAGTCACCGAAAATCAGATGGTCAAGATCTTGTGGGATTTTCTTATACAAACGGACAAAATACTGGCGTATAATACACCAGACATCACATTGGTTGAGAAAAATAAGGTTACAATCCTAGACATCACAATACCAGGTGATAGCAGGGTCGACGAGAAGGAACATGAAAAAATTGCGAAATACCAGGACTTACCAGGTGCGCTTCAAGGTGCTACTCACCATTCACAAAACCCTTCATGGTAGTGGATCTGACTATCTGAGAGACCGCCTTCTGCCAATTGCCTCCCTCCGTCCCATCAGATCGCATAGAGTAGGCCTCCTCCGAATTCCATCCGCCAGTCAGTGCCGACTGGCGACTACGCGGAGGAGAGCCTTCTCAGTTGTAGCTCCGACGCTTTGGAACGATCTCCCCGTGGAGATTTGTACCCTCACCATCGTCCAGGCCTTCCGCACAGCCCTCAAGATCTGGCTATCCCGTCAGGCCTGGGGATAAGATCCGAACCTCGCCCCACCCGAATGCTGGATGAATGTTGTGTTTTATCGGTTTATTTTTTATTCACATTTTTTTTCTTTCTTGTGTTTTGTCTTACACTCCCTTCCCATTGATTGTAAGCCGCCCTGAGTCCCCTCATGGAAAAGGGCGGCCTATAAATGTCAATAAAACTAAACTAAACTAAACTTAAAAATCGAAATTCAACTATTATGGCACAAACCAGAAGTGGTAATTCCAGTGGTAATTGGCACACTGGGTGCTATTCCAAAAGCACTGGAACTACATTTAAAACAGTTAAAAATTGACAAAATCACCATCAGTCAAATGCAAAAAGCCACATTGCTTTGATCTGCATGTATATTACGAAAATACGTTACGACGTCCTAGGCCCCTGGGTAGGGCCAGACTAGTAATAAATGCCAAATCCAGTGAAACAACTGGCTGCTGTGATACAATTGTAACAACAACAACAACAACAATAATAATAGGTGGTATTCAGCCAGTTCTGGCCAGTTCTGGAGAACTGGTAGCGGAAATTTTGAGGAGTTTGGAGAACCGGTAAATACCACCTCTGGCTGGCCCCGCCCCCATCTATTCTCTGCTTCCTGAGTCTCAGCTGATTGTGCAGTAACCTTCCCCTGGAGTTGGGAGGGAAGTGAGATTTTACAGTGTTCTTCCCCTGCCATGCCACCAAGCCTTGCCACATCTACCAAGCCACGCCCACAGAACTGGTAGTAAACGTTTTTGAATCCCACCACTGGAGACATCCAATCCAACTTTCATTGCAACAGCCATTCAAGAGGTTCCCGCAATCTGTCAGATGATAAAACTTCTAGGATGTATGCTCTGTATTGTTGATTTCATGTTCGTATGTCTAGTGGGCTTATATTTTGGTCCCAAAAGTATTCATTACATATTCCATCTACTCAAAATGTATAAATATATATACAGCCAAAAATATGTTGTTTACACTCGGGAACTTAATTTACGCCTCTGTTTTCAAACCTTACTTTCAAAACCGTGTTGCCTTTGTGCTTTTAAATAACATAAAACCTTGGTCTGATTGACACTCGCTTTTCAATTTAGCTTCTCAACCCAATCTACACTTTTATTATATTGTCATGTGCATGCATTTAAAAAAAAATCATTTTCTGTTTTTAGATGCATAAAGGTGGAGTGTGTATTTTTCCCCTTTTTTCATTAACATTCGTACTCACATGTTAACAATCGTTATAACACGTACCAGAGGGAAAATATTATTTCCCGTAAATGCTCAATAATTATAGTCTTTATTGCATCAAAACCCATGTTTTGACAGATAGTGGAAAGCTTTCAGAGCAGGCGTGGGACGGCTCACAGATAGTTGCAGGTGGAAAATATTTCTTAGGTATCAGGTTTTGTATTACTGAAAATGTAAATATGTCTTCCACAATAACAATAACCTGCCAAACTTCTAGCATAACAGGCAAAAATGATCTTTTTTGCAAAAAAATAAAAGAGGCTTACAAGAAATTTGTCTAATTAAGGTAGGGCTGAGCAATCACCTACTTCTTGCATTAGATTAGTCACGTGGAGATGGAAATCATGACTTGAATTCTGCGACCTTCTAACTATGTGACATGTCTGTTTGAATGTGTTCTGCTACTATTTCTTCATTAGCATAATGTCTCGTTGGTGTTTTGCCCACCTTATTCTTGAAACACATGGTGGTAGATCTAACTTAGCCTTCTGACTCTACTGTCTATGAATTGAATTGAATTGAATTGAATAGGTTTATTTATAGGCCGCCCTTTTCCCTGAGGGGACTCAGGGCAGCTAACAACTCATAGGAAGGGGGATACAGACAATAACATATAACATTACATATAATTAAAAAATAAACAACATTCATCCAACATTCGGGTGGGGGCAGATCAATCTCTACCCCCAGGCTTGGCAGGATAGCCAGTTCTTGAGGGCTGCGTGGAAGGTCTGAAGGGTGATGAGGGTACGGATCCCCACGGGGAGCTCGTTCCAGAGGGTCGGAGCTACCACTGAAAAGGCTCTCCTCCGCGTAGTGGCCAGCCGGCACTGGCTGGCAGATGGCACTCGGAGGAGGCCTAATCTATGAGATCTAATCGGTCTCGAGGAGGTAATCGGCAGGAGGCGGTCTCCCAAGTACCCAGATCCACTACCATGGAGGGCTTTATAGGTGGTAAGAAGCACCTTGAAGCGCACACGGAGATCAACAGGTAGCCAGTGCAGCTCGCGGAGGATAGGTGTTATGTGGGTGAACCGAGGTGCACCCACAATCACTCGCGCGGCCGCATTCTGGACTAGCTGAAGTCGCCGGATGCTCTTCAAGGGCAGCCCCATGTAGAGCACGTTGCAGTATTCCAGCCTAGAGGTCACCTGAAAAAATGCCCTTTTATTTTGTCCTGGCTGCCTTGCCGAACTCTGCCTCCTCCGGCTAGCCGCGGACAGAAAATTGGGGCCGTGGGAAGCATGGATCCGCGGCGTTTGCCAAATTGAACCCTGGCCAGGCAAGAGAGCCGGGGACCGGACTGAACCCTCTGCTTCTCCGCTCTGGATTTCGGCCCGGTCATCTCCTTCCGCCGCCCGCCCGCCCTGTACTGTGAAAGCAGTCTCTTGTAGTTGTCGTCGTCCTCATAATTATTATTATTTTTATTTTATTGCTACTTTGATGATAGCCATTTCTAGTATCCATGGGTTTCTTTCTCGGCCAAATGCCAAGCTTTTCAGTGTTTGAAAAACTGAAAAACAGCACTATTATACAGCAATGTTTGTGAGTTTGTATGTATACATACACACACACTGCTGTATAATAGTACTGTGTGTGTGTACACGCACATACATATACTATACATATACTACTATATATACATACATACATACACAGCACTATTTGAGAAAGACGTGTGACTTGTCATTAGTGCACAAGTATACATAAGTCCCTTTCAAAGTTTGGATTTTTTATTTGCAAAAACAAAATTCTTTTTGTCCAATTTAAATCCTTATGATTAATTGTACATATTTAAACTGTTGACAAGTATAGTTTTCTTTCTCCAGCTATTGCTTTTTTTAAAAAAAAAAACAATTGTTAAAAAAAAACTACCTTTCTTTTCTTTTTTTTTATTCATTTCTTATTAAAACATTAGACACAAGGACGGCCATCCTGGTGTTATCTCCGCCATACAGACTAACATAAAAAACTGATAATATACAAATAACTTTGTCTTCTTACATTGCATTGCTAGATATAGGTAGGTGGGTGGGTGGGTAGGTAGGTAGGTAGGTAGGTAGGTAGGTAGGTAGGTAGGTAGGTAGGTGATAGATAGATGATAGATAGATAGATAGATAGATAGATAGATAGATAGATAGATAGATAGATAGATAGATAGATGATAGATAGATGATGATAGATAGATAGATAGATAGATGATAGATAGATAGATAGATAGATAGATAGATAGATAGATAGATAGATAGATAGATAGATAGATAGATAGATAGATAGATGATAGATAGACGGACGGACGGACGGACAGACAGACAGACATATATAGATTCTACTCAATATAATCATTTATATATTACATATATTATATCACATTCCAAGTTCACAAATTCTAATTATTTGTTGTTCCAACTTCCGCCTCTTGTTTCCAACCATTGGTAAAATCTATTCCATTTATCGTGATATTCTGATTCTCCTTTGTTTTTTAATTCTAACGTCAATTTGAAAAAAAATCTATTACCTTTTATTAAAGATCAGCATAAGTCAACCAGCTTAAATTCTCCCTTTTAATCCCTTTCCCCCTATTTTAGAAGCACAATTTTCTTTCTTTGAAACGTAATAAAGTTGATCTTAGGAAAAGGAAAGATTTATGGCTGTTAATATAAGGAGACAAAATTAACCCAAACGGCTCTCTGTAGGCAATGAGGATGCAACTAGAGGGGATTAGGATCAATTCAGTAGTGAAACTAACTATCAAATGCGCAATTTACAGCTGGCCAAGAGAAGCATCCTCGTCTTTGTTTTCTTTAAGTGATCAGAAAACAATGCATTTTTAAAGTCCAGTCTATTGAATACCTGGGTAAGAAAATAGAAACAAACAGAAAATAGGATGTTGTTGTATGTGTTCTTTCCCCCTGCAAAGAAAGGAACATACACAACAGCAAATAGGGGATCTTTCTATTTGCAGTATAGCATTACCACACTATAAGACACACACACACACCCTCTAGAGCAGGGGATGTTCAACCTTGGCAACTTTAAGACTTGTGGACGTCAACTCCCACAATTCCCCAGCTCCCTGTACAACAAGGAAGATGACCTTGATGGACATCTATTACCCAGGAAAAAGGATCTGAAGGATTTTTTTTAAAGCTCAGAACAAGATAATATTTGGAATTGACTCTGGAAGATGCCTCCCTAATTCACTGAATTGGGAAGAGGGGGAGCAAGGAACTGCACAATCAGGCTTGCAAGAGTTAGCTATTATAGTCAATTTCACTTAAAAGTAGTTTTAGCCTTCCTGAGGAGTTGGTTTCCTGCTCTTGATTTCTAAGAGAGAATTAAACCATGGTGCTTAGTTGTGATTAGTGAGTTCACACATCACCCTAAGGGTAGAACGAGCACACACTATTATGGCTTGGTGTTGTGTGCTAATCAAACCATGTTACTGCCAAACCTATTTGTTCTGTTTTCAGGTTTGTGGAGTAGGGACTGAGGTAGCTGTCTGACAACGTGTTGGATTAGATTCTCTTTCTTCTTATCTTCTACCCACCCATCTGAGAATGAAATCCAGAATGGGGTTAGGGCAGGGGGTCAGCAACCTGTGGCTCTGGAGCTGCATGTGGCTCTTTCATCCCTCTACTGTAGCTCCCTGTTGGCCTCCCCATTAGGCCAGCCATGGTTAAATCCAAGAAAAGAAAAGTTTCAGAAGAAAACACAATGTTTAATTCAATTACATATACTAATTTTGTGGCCACTCAGGAAATCGTCAGGCAAGGGAAGGGTTTTGTGCCTCCCAGTGTTTTCTTTTCTGTGGGAAATTGGTTCAAATGGCTCTTTGAGTAGTTAAGGTTGCTGAACCATGGGTTAGGTAAATGCATTAGACCAATCACCTCAACCAAACTTCTGCTGATTCATACACTCAAAATACAACAAAGGGCAACTTTTCCATGCTTATTAGGCTAGCAGATGCCGCCAACTTTTACTTGTTGTTTGTATTGTTATGTCCTCATTGGGAACGGTTGTTAACTAATCATTCAGTTCTAGAGCTATTGCTGCCCTATTATTCAGAAAGAAGACTTATTCTCTCATCTTATTAGCAGAAAGATTATGGATATTGCCACAAACTTCAAGATTGTGGCAGCTCCTTTTTTAAAGCAAATATGCTGATTCTCCTCGTCTCCTCCTCCAAGTTAGGCATAGTTTCCATATGTTCATAGGAAAGATTAAAACCTAGAAATTACACTCTATTACCCAACTCAATTCATGTTCTGTTTCCTGTGTCCTTAACCAATCTTTCCCATAAAGTTACTATTATCTGTAGGGCAGGTACGTTACTGGCAATGGTGGGTTCCGGATCCCGTTGCAACCGGTACAGTGCAACGGGGTTGGGCGTCCACCACATGAACACACCCAGCACACATGCACATGCATACTTACGGCCCATGACACTCCAGCTGCTCGGTAGAGCGTCGTGCAAGCGACGTATGCTCCATGCGCGGATGCCCTGAAAACCTCAAATACCGGTAAGGAGGGTGGGCGGGTGGGCCCACTGGAGCACTGTACTGAAACGGTACTTGGTGCTCCTGGCAGGCACCGGTACGCCCGTACCAGGGCGTACCCGTCATAACCCACCACTGATTATTGGGTACCTGTACTCACCACAGCCAAGTTGAATAATGGGGGAGGTAGGTGAATGAGTTGCAAATAGAAAAAACTATTAGAAGAAAATAGTAAATATTTCCCTTTTCCCACATCTCTTGTGTAATAGAAAGCTTGGTTCTCAGCAATGAAAGATATGGAACATATGTTGAAGCATAATCGTGAAATGATCTGAAGTTTGAAGTGCGGTAGATGTCAAATTTCCACACAGCTATTACTAAAGACGCAGTGCAAAATTATAGTGGGAAAAGGCAATAAGTAAGTTTCCGGATGGGTGTATGTCTTCCCTGCAGATTAGAAAAGAATTTATGTTCTGGTCAAATTCAGATTGGAAGTCCTTTTTTTTCCCCTCAAAGGACTATATCTCTGGTCACTGAAACCTTGTGGTTCTTTCTAATAGTAAATCTTGACCTTTCCATGGGAGTGAAAGCACTGAGAAACAAGAAGAGAAATACCCTGGTTCAGAGCAAGTCCTTTCGTGGGTGTTAGATTCCAACCCTGACTGAAAGAGCCTTGCTGATGTGACCTAAACTTTGTTGAACCACACTTTACTCTATGAGTGCAAGAAGTATTGTAAGTCAGTCGGGGGTGATTACATGCTGGTGGGGTGGAATGGGAATGAGTGAAGATAGGTAAAGGTAAGTGTTCCCCTCATGCTAGTCGTTCCCGACTCTAGGAGGCGATGTTCATCTCCGTTTCAAAGCCGAAGTGCCAACGCTGTCCAAAGATGTCTCCATGGTCATGTAACTGGAATGACTAAACACCAAAGGCACACAGAACACTGTTACTTTCCCACCAAAGGTGGTTCCTATTTTTCTACTTGCACATTTTTTATGTGCTTTCGAACTGCTAGTTTGGCAGAAGCTGGAACAAGTAACGGGAGCTCACTCCATTACGCGGCACTAGGGATCCGAACTGCCGATCTTCCTGATTGACAAGCTCAGCGTCTTAGCCACTGAACCACAGTATGAATATAGGTGACATGAAAGCAGAGAAGACAGTCTGGGAAATAAATAATTTGGAGGTGCAGTTATTTTTCTTCAGCTCAGTGAAGTAAAGTTATGTAGTTTTTTAATTGCTGAGATTGCACTGTGTCCGTCAAAACATAACATTGAAGAGGTGGCGATGGAGAAGGAGGGAACCGTGATGTTCTCTTGCGGCCGAACAAAGCCATGCCACTCTTCCTTCAGAAAGCTTTGCGTGTGTACAGGCGCTTGGGCACGTGTGATAGACACATTGCCAATACTATTGGGCTGTGATGTAAAGGCAATGCCTATCAGTGCTTCTGAGGACCTCAAGATGAATAGGATCAAGAGTCACATTGCATTTGGATTGATTAGAAGGAGACGCCAACTGTCTTCCACTGCCATGGCTAATTATTAACCCCCTCCACTCCCATTGTTTTATTTTGCTCTTCCTTTTTTCATGGGAATCAGAGGATGGTTGGTAAAGAGAAGGGAAATTATGCTGGCTTCTCACATCTCCCCTTTAAGAATGCTTGAGGATAAAAAAAGACCACTCTGGCAAATTTACCTACGTCCTTCCTCTGCATTCCAAACTCTAGCCCCCCTTATATTTTGGGATGCCTCTAATCCTAGAACTGTCCTTGGGGTTTTCATGGCAAAGGTACTGGGGTGGGTTGCCATTTCCTTCTCCAGCTACGGCAAATCTAGACAGCATCCTAAAAAGCAGAGAGATCACCCTGCCAACAAAAGTGCATATAGTCAAAACTATGATTTTCCCAGTTGCATTGTATGGCTGTGAAAGTTGGACCATAAGGAAGGCTGAGCACCAAAGAATTGAGGCCTCTGAACTGTGGTGCTGGAGAAGACTCCTGCAAGTCCCTTGGACTGCAAAGCGATCAAACCGATCAGTCCTAGAGGAGATCAACCCTGACTGCTTCTTTAGAAGGTCAGGTCCTGGAGAGGAAATTCAAATACTTTGGCCACCAATGAGAAGGAAGGACTCACTGGAGAAGAGCCTCATGCTGGGAATGATTGAGGGCAAAAGGAGGGGATGACAGAGAATGAGGTGGCTGGATGGAATCACTGAAGCAGTAGGCGTGAGCTAAAATGGACTCCAGAGGATGGTAGAGGACAGGAAGGCCTGGAGGAACATTGCCCACGGGGTCATGATGGGTCGGACACTTCGCAACTAACAACAATCCTATAACATTTTGGGGAAGCTCAACTTCCCGATGATGATGATGATATTTATTTAGCCGTGTCCAAGTCTTGGCAATTCTATGACTCAGGTCTCTTCTGATTTTGCACTATTTCAGTTTTTCTATGCTCTGGTTAGTGTCAGCATTGATGGTGTCCAGCCACCATGTTTTTTGAACCGTGTTCCTGGTTTCGTTTTACCACTAACTCTTTAATCCCCAGGAGCAAGCGTCTTTTAATTTCTTGGCTGCAATCCCCATCTGCAGTGATTCCATCCATAGATAACACTTAACTTGTGCTTTTAGGTGTCCCCCTTTGCCCTGGATTAACCAGCTACTTATTTTTTCCCCTTGTTACACAATCTCTTCTTGCTTCCTTAAATAGAACAAGTAATGATATAAATACAAATGGCACTCAGAGTACCGATTCCCTTCTTAGGCAGAGTAATTACACTGACATGTCAAAGAACCGTCAATAGCATGATATCTTGATGGAGATCTACCTCAATAAAGAGAATATCAGAGAATGAACAGTTTGTGAGTCATCACATGTCACCACTTTCTGTACTTTCCACTTAATCAACCCATTCATTCTGCTACTTGTGGGCTCCTTTGTTATTTCCTTTTCTTACTCAGTTCTCATCCAGTGCAGAAAAAAGATCGTCCTGTGTTATGTTTTAATGAAAATATTCAACAGCTTGTGAAAAGAGGGTGGCGGTAATGCTGGGAGACCAAGAACATTTGTCTCTTTTTTTCCTATCTCTGTTTTCTTTTCTTCTTCTTCTTTGTTTTAGTTGAATTTTTTTTTAAAAAAGTCTGTGTTACAAACATTTTTGAAGGAGCTGAGAATTTGAGAGGCATTCTCATGAACGGCGTTACCTGATAATGCTGGGGCTACGATATTTATAAATCATGAGCTGGGGTGGCGCAGTGGTTGGAGTGCAGTCCTGCAGGCTACTTCTGCTAACTGTCTGCTGCCAGGAGTTCGGCAGTTCGATCCTGACTGGCTCAAGGTTGACTCATCCTTCCATCCTTCCGAAGCCGTAAAATGAAGACCCGGGTTGTTGTTGGAGGCAATACGCTGACTCTGTAAACCACTTAGAGTGGGCTGTTAAGCACAGTGAAGTGATTAGCACTAAGTGCTATTGTTATATATTTTCAGTTATTCATTGCACAAGCAACTTGTCTTCCAACTTCAGTCTTCCTGGCTTCTCAGTTTCTCTTCAGCCCCAAGGGAAAGCATTAGAAGAAAACGTTTTCAGTAGCAGTGTGTAACTAAGAAACCTTGGAAAAGAAGGGCCAATGGTTTTTCCTTATTTGTAGTTCAGCGGACTTCACCTTTGTCACCAATCATGAATAAGATACCAAGACATAGTGTAGCAAACTTTGGTTTTAACCTAAAGCAGAAGGGGGTGTTTGTGATAACATTTTGCCAGAACTGACCGGATCTAATGCTCTTTATTTCAGGCATCCATTTAAATTGAAACAATTAAGGGAAAATTACCTGTGTTTCCCCAAAAATAAGACAGGATCTTATTTTATTTTCACCCCTGAAATAATCGCCTGGCCTTATTTTCAGGAAGGTATTATTTTTGAGGTGCAGGAGGCCCCTTAACCTTGGTCCATGGATCAGCTGATCCAGAGAAGGCTGGAAGTTCTGTCTCTGTTTCTGACAAAATCTTGCCAGTCCTACTGTCTCTGGGCCTGCCACTCATTTTGCAGCCGCCACTAAGAGAAGGGGCGTGGTAGGTAGGGTTTGCAGGAGTGGCCTCCATGAGGCCGTTCCACATTGGGCACGTGGGGCATGTTTCCCCCTTCTCCCCCCAGGAAATAACAGGGACCAGCTGCACAT
>NW_028261394.1:31880787-31960787 GCF_051295495.1 Thamnophis sirtalis | reverse complement strand
GGCACTCTAACCACTGACCCACCGTGGTGTGTGTGTGTATTCATGTCTATTTGTACACTATCCACGGTTTCTAAATATGATAAATAATTAATATCTATGCATATAAGTACACATTCAGATACAGACAGAGAGAACATATGCTTATAGTGCATAAACACACCTAAAATGTTTGATTGGTGTAGTGTGTGATTGTCTTCCATCTTGTTTTGAAGAACTCTTTCATGGAAAGAGTGGGGGAATCACTTCAAACATCTTTAACTTTTACTATGATTGAATGATAAACTTTTTTATTATTTTTGCATAGAATTAATTATTTCTTAAGCAGCTGCAGGGCACTTTGGAAACTGGTGTTCTGCAGCAATGAGATCTCTGTGCCCTGGAAGAAAATGTGACTAATAAGAACTCTGCAGATGACAGAATGGTTGTCCTCCTTCATCCCTTTGCAATTCTACCATTCTAGCCATTTTTTTTTTACTCCCAACAGATTAATCCAAAATGTTGTGTCCTTGACTGCCAAATCATTTCAAGATACTTGAATGAACAAAAGGTGTGCCCAGATTGTTGTGAGCTCTGTTACATGCTTGTGTTTATCTACCTTAGCTGTCACTCAGGCCATTATAACGCTGGGTGCACATTCAAATGACTTGTCTGCTTAGACAAAGCGGAGTCGATTGATGGTCAACTTTAAAACGAAAACAAAGGTTCCCCCAGAGCACAAGGATTTGAAAGCTTGGGAAGAGAGAAGATCATCCAGATCCTCAAACCTCCCAAGGTGCAAAGGCTATGTGTAACTGTTGATATAACGGTATGGTGAGGTCAGATGGAAGTTAAGAGATGTTAAGCAAGATCCAGTGACAGTCTAGTTGTGAATGCCAAGTACAAAGAAACAGGACTAGATGTTAAGTTTCAGTTAAGCTGATTATTGCTCATGGCTGTACACAGGAATCTAGTCGACTAACTACCAGTACTAAATTGACGCTAGATAAAAATTAATGGAATTCAAGGGGTGGGGCTGGACTTATACCGTTTGTGGGAATCTAATGATTTTAGGCTTATTACTCTCTTGACTCTGCCACCAGGCTCTGCCTATTTTCCTCTTATACTGGCTGAGGCTTAACTTCCTGCATATCAATTAAGTATGGCCAAAAAAGGTTACTGGAAATTGTACTTCGCTAACAGCTGAAATATGAAATAGTTTGTTCACCCCCTCCTCTCCCCCTCCCGCAAAAGTTGTAATCTATGTTAGAAAAGTCTCTCTTTTAGTGAGTCTAGTGGCTGACCATGATTTCATAGAAGGATATATCTAGCGCCACCAGGAAATGTGGAGAATTGAACCCAAGACCTTTTGCAGATGAAAGTTGTGGTCTACCTATGAGCTATAATTCTTTTTGGAATATAGTGTGCTGCCATTTTAGGTCACCTTGGTGTTTCCAATAAGGTGTTTCATGTGATTGCTTCAGGTGAGCAATGCTGACAAGCATTATTCTTTTTAAGTGCTGGCCAAGCTGAAAAAAAGAACCTTGCTGGCCCTTACATAGGAGGATAGACAAAGTATTGCTCACATTTGTTGTTAAATACATGTTTAAAACGTTCTGTTCTAGTTCATCATGAATGAAACGCGGAGGTTCAAAAAGCTAACTTTTGTTTTTAATAGAAAATGTCATTCATAGACTACTTGCTTGTGCCAATGAATACCATCTTATCTCCCATGGAATGCATGTGTCCGATGTGTACAATACATAAAATCTCATTTTCTCAAATGCATAAAATCTCATTTCCATTTTACCTACACATAAAAGTAAAGGAAAATGTTCCCCCGCACATGCGTGCTTGTCGTTTCCATCTCTAGGGGCGGAGCTCATCTCTGTTTCAAAGCCAAAGAGCCAGCGCTGTCCAAAGACATCTCTGTGGTCATGTGGCCGGCATGACTAAACACCAAAGGTGCATGGAACACTGTTACCTTCCCACCAAAGGTTGTTCCTGTTTTTCTACTTGCATTTTTCATGCTTTCGAAATGCTAGGTTGGTAGAAAGTGGGACAAGTAACAGGAGCTCTATCAACGTTACTATGACCATATGACATCCCTGGACAACGCTGGCTCTTCGACTTTGAAACAGAGATGAGCACTGCCCCTAGAGTTGGGAATAACTAGCACATATGTGCGAGGAGACCCTATACCTTTTTAAATAATGAAATATTGATAGGTGATTTGTCGTATTACATTGTGCAAGTAACAATGCTTGAGTCAACTTTGTCTGAAAAATCTTCCAGTGGTTGGTTGAAAAAAATAAATAAAAGTTGGGTGGGATGAGATAAGTTACCCCCTAATTTTATGTGGAAGAAGATCACATGTTGGGGTTGGGTGGAGGGAGTTAATTTAGAGACATGGAGGCTTTCTAACTGAAGAAGACCTATTGTCAAATCGTCATGTGTTTTCCAGAATTGATTAAAAAAAGAAGAACATAAAATAGAAGTGTTGCACGAGCTGTCATCCACCAACCTGGAGAAACCATGCAGATATTGATAATTGATTCCATTTTTGTATGAATTTTAAAAAAACTAACTTTGCCCTCCTAGTGAGAAGGTAATAGGTTTTGTCTGTCAAAAGATAATAATCCTCTGAACCATTTCTGCACCCCCTATTAGAAGGATAGCACAGTTTCACATGAACATAACCCCCATGTCAAATCAGCTTTATAAAAAGCCTTCTTACAAGACTTCAAGGACTGGGAAAATCTTCTAGAGACATCAAGTTAAGTTTGAGAAACCTAAGAAGTCAAGCAAATACTGTCAATTAATTTGTTTATCCTGATACACCTCGCCCAAGAGAGGCATCTTTTAGCATGAAAGCTATTTTGCTTTCCCTGAAAAAGTTTTGCATTGCATTTGGTTTCCATAGATACTAAAGGCAGAAAAAGCTTTGCCCACAACTTAGAGGATTAAAAGATGTGGGATCCTTCCCCTCCTAGCTATATTCTGTCTTGTCTTGTCTTTTTCTTTTTTAAAAAAGAAAAAAATAATCTACAGCAGCATGAACTAAGTACTCAAGTTAAAGATTAAGTTTTCTATTTACTTCCAAGTTTAATGAGCTTTCCTAGAGTTCAATGATGATGAACATTTTCAGCACTGGGTGCCCAAATTGGAACAAGCTTACGTGCCGGAGTGCCGAAGAACCAGAGTGTCGGAAACCCAAACCCAACCCAACCCAAAGACCAGCTAGTCAGTGTGCATGTGCCAGTTTGGGTTTCTGGCACACCAGCACACGCGAAGACCAGCTGGCCAGCCAAAACAGAAGAGCAGCTGACAATGGCACATGTGCCCACAGAGAGGCCTTTGCGTGCCATAGGTTTGCCATCACAGCTATAGTTGGTCCTGGCTATGGTGAAAACTGAGTCAAATCCTTGTTTGCTGCTGCTGTTGATGTTAGGTTTCTAGTCTACCTTTCATCCAGGAAATGAGAAGACTGCACAAAGCATTTGTGCTAAAATGGATTGAACAAAGGCAGGAAATTGGGAAAAGCATTCACACTCTTGTTCCTTGCCACAACCCAAGCAAAAAATGAAAGTTACTATTAGTATATCATGTAAAACCTGAAAGTGTCCCTTGAACAGTTTCCTTGGGGAAAGATGACAGTTTAGGAAAGATTCTTGTTAGGTGGAGAGAACTTTTGCAAACTTTTACGAAGAGGTAAATTTTGGACTGGGAGAACAAGATTTAGCTTTCCTACTACTTTGTAGTCCTGCTCTGCAGACATGAAATATATGAAATGCAAGTAGTGTAGTCTCACAGGGACTATTATAGCCTACTTTGGGGTGAATAGCAAAAACAAAACTTTATGTGCCTTGAGAAAATGGTAAGTTTGGTTCTGTTGGAGTGATGCCCTGAAAATATATATATATCTGTATCTGTATCTGTGTTTGTGTATATGTATATGTGTGTGTATATATTTGTATGTATGTATGTATGTATGTATGTATGTATGTATGTATGTATGTATACACATACACACACATACATACATATATACACATACATACATACATACATACATACATACATACGAGTTACAACCCCCGGTATGCCCAAATATGAGAGGAAGATCACTACTTCCATTCTCTGTCCTTCTGCTCATCACAAGAGACCATCCAGACAGAAACCCAATATTTTTACTGTTGCCTTTTTGTTACATTTGTTGTATTTGTGCTGATAAATAAATAAAGGGAGACTAGTATAGATTTATTTCAAGCTATTTAGCTCTCATCAGTTCGATTCCCAGTAAGGGTATGGCTAGCTGATGAGAGCTAAATAGCTTGAAATAGATCTATACTAGTCTCCCTTTATTTATTTATCAGCAGAAATGCAACATATATATATATATATATATATATATATATATATATATATATATATATATATATATATATATATATATATATATATATATATATATATATATATATATATATATATATATATATATTGTGTGTGTGTGTGTGTGTGTGTGTGTGTGTGTGTACACATACATATATATATATATATATATATATATACACACACATACATATATATACATATACATATACATACACATACACATACACATACATATACATACACATACACACACATACACATACACACACATATATATAATTTATTTCATTCTTTTTTCAATGCTGTAATAGTAAGGAATCTTTGGGACATGATCTGCCTTTGAAACTGGAGGTTGAAAGTAAAGTGAGAAAGGTCATATGTGACAGGTGTGATTGTTCAACAGTCTTTCTTTAGGTGCATGCCCTGGCAAGTACATAGTACTAAAACTGGCACAATTACCTCTGTGAAAAGTATGTAATGCCCATTGTAAACGGGATGTAACTTTTATCACATGGTCACAGGCGGCATTTTGACGCTCTTAACTCCATCCTGAAGATGCCCCTGCCTTTCCTCTTCATGCCATGCCACTATTGCCAGTCAATTCTATTTCTTTTGTGCCGATCCTGGTGAAAGAAGCCATGTTTTCTCCTGTGTAGGCTGGAGATTTTCAGTGTAGCAAATGAAGGCGATTGGAACAGTGGTTCAATATTCAGTGACCATGGTTTTCAGTGTAGCAAATGAAGGAGATTGGAACAGTGGTTTAACATTCAGTGACCATGGTCTCTTAGGACTAATGCTGTGTCCAATCAACATAATCTGCCCATATTTTTCCAGATTCTTGTCCATTTTCAATTGAAAATTGGACAGAAGAGAATTGGGGAAACATTTGGTGCATTTGACTCAGTGGTGGGATTCAAATTTTTTTACAACTGGTTCTGTAGGCATGGTTGGGCATGGCATGGCTTGGTGGGCATGGCAGGGGAAGGGTACTGTAAAATCTCCATTCCCTCCCTACTCCAGGGAAAGGTTACTTCAAAATCCCCATTTCCTCCTGATCAGCTGGGATTCGGGAGCTAGAGAATAGATGGGGGCAGAGCCAGTCAGAGGTGGTATTTACCATTTCTCTGAACTACTCAAAATTTCCGCTACCAATTCTCCAGAACTGGTCAGAACATGCTGAATACCCACCTCTGGTTTGACATTGACATGCTGTGTGCTTGATTGACTCAATGTTCATTTTGCAATTCTTTCTCCCCTGGCCTGCACTTCCCATGTTTCAACTCAATCCTAAGAGACCATATCAGGGAAAATCTTCACATGCGGCTTTCTCAGAACATGAAGTGAATAGCCAGTTGCATTTATGGATAATAGAACAAAGTATAAATAGGAACTATCACCATCATTGCTCCCGCGGATAGCTTCCTTTGCCATGCCAACAATAACATAACCTCAAAAACGCTGTTTAGAGAGCATGGAAAGAAATTCTGGGAATTTTAAATTTAAAAATTCCTCCTCATCATCTTTCTTAATCATTGTCAGAAATTTCAAGAGACCTTGTAACACAGTAGGGACTGAAACTGTCTTTGTGTAGAACCTTTTACCGTTCGTAAAAAAACTTTTTTGTGGATTAACAAGCTTTATCATTTTCTAATACTGAATCCAGGTTTGGAGGTCTGTTTTGCCTCTCCTTCTAAAAAAGTATATCCCCAGTTAGGATCTTATGATTTCCCAGCGCCCGCCCCCCGCAAAAAAAATCTACTATGAACCTTTTAGTTCTTAATTTGAGAACTAAGTATTTTGTTTATTGCAATATCTCTGAGCACTTAAAATTATTTGCCAAAGTTGGTGTATCGAGATCATCCAGAGTGAATTAAGAATGAATTACAACGAATTTGCTTTAGTTATTCTTTTCAGGACTCAGGTTTATCATTAATCGATTGATCAAGTATTATTTTAAACTGGCTTTATTGCTATCCCAAAATAGGCTATAAATGTTTGAGAAAAGTCTGACTTGTGGTATTTCAGTATTAGCAGCTGGCTAATTTCCGCACAATTGGGGGAATGTGTAGTGTCCATGCATGAATTTAAACGAATACCTGTGTCACTAGTTTTGGTATGTAGCTGATGGTCAGATAATCAACTGTGTATGGGTTTCTCGATTTCGTGAGACAACTTCTACATAAAGATTCATTTGAGACCTGGAAAGATAACTCTGAATACCAGCTCTTTGCAATATATGGAGTTTACTTGAATTTGTAAGCGTGAAATAAAAGATTTGGGTATTCAGCATAGGGACGCGGTGGTTCAGTGGCTAGGATGCAGAGCTTGTCGATCAGAAAGTTCGGCAGTTTGGCAGTTTGAATCCCTAGCGCCGCATAACGGAGTGAGCTCTCGTTACTTGTCTCAGCTTCTGCCAACCTAGCAGTTCGAAAGCATGTAAAAATGCAAGTAGAAAAATAGGGACCACCTTTGGTGGGAAGGTAATAGAACTCCGTGCACCTTTGGCATTTAGTCATGCTGACCACATGACCACGGAAATGTCTTCGGACAGTGCTGGCTCTTTGACTTTGAAACGGAGATGAGCATCGCCCCCTAGAGTCAGGAACGACTAGCACATATGTGCAAGGGTAACCTTTACCTTTACTTTCATTCAGCATATTTCAAAAGGTTTTCTACTAGAGAAACCAAGAAAGAAGAACACAAATTAAAAAGAAATGCACACGAAATGCTGAAAAGAACAGTCTAGTAACAAATTTTTAATTTCTAGTAAGCTTTAAAGAGTTGGAGTAGATTTCTTTTCCTTTTTTTTTAACAAACCAGTTCAAGTACATGCCTTTGGATTACAAAAGTACCTGAAATTGCCTAGAATATTAGCATGCATAGCTTGTTAATATTTACAAATATTTACAAAGTGGGGGAAGAAAGGGAAAAGGAACATCTACATTTATTTACAATCTACATAGGAGAAGAGAAAGGCAGCTTAATTGTATTTTTTTCCTTAAAATACAGGTGTTTGAATAGTTAGCACATGCATATTGAGATACATTTTTGGACAAAAGAAGGCAAAAGTTTGGAGGGCGGACCGTTTGAATTCTGCCAAGTGTAGCACAATACAAAAGCCCCTTTATTTATTTACTTAAAAAACATGGTTCAGCTTTGAATCTACTCTAGTTCCATCAAATGCGGCTAAAATGGTCACGAACACAATGGAGCATTACTTACCCTGGCAATGAATGCGATTAACTAACTATCAAGAAGCTGCTGGTGAATGAAATTATCTATTTTTTTTCCTCATTATCCATCAACCAACATACAGGGATTTCTCCTTGTAAAGGCAGTGCCTAAGCTATCACCATTAATTATAGACGTGATATAAATGAGGCGCTACAGTATGTACTAAATGAAATATTAACAAGACCAGTGTCTTTTAGCCTGAGAGATGCACTAAACTCAATTCACTTTACAGCAGACTATCTATGACACATATATTATAGAGGAGAAGCCTGGTTTATAGCCAGAGACCAGACATTAGAGGCTGCTTACTAGATCTGTATTATTGCAAAATACATTCCCTTAATTAGCTTCTGGAAGACAGAATTAACACTTAATACTTTACCCTATCATATCATGGCATCCGCGTTCCATGCCCTTGCTATCCCAAGTGCATTTCAACACTGAAATTTAAATATGTAATGTGCAAGTCGTCCGAAAAACTTAATCCCATGGAAATCATAAGGTTTCATTGGGTTTAGACTGGTGATATTTTTTTTAAGCCTAAAAGCAATCGTCTATTAAGAACACATCAGTTTCGTTCCTAGGAACTTAGACTTATACGAAGTCTAAGTTCCTATACAAACATCTTTTTAGTAGAGTTATGCTCTAAATGTTCATAGGAATGGATGTGTCTGTTATTTTATGGTTTTAAAAAAATAAAATAAAAGTCTTGGAAGGTTCAGTTAGCTCTTTCATGGCCATTTGGATCAATTTCCCATTCTACCTCACAGTTCTTAAAATCATCATCATCATTATTATTATTATGAAGATTCCTATCAGATCAAACTGTTCAGTACAAAATGAAGCCAGATAACTTCCATAATGAGATGCCCTTTCCCCCCCCCCAATATTTTGAAATATTATGCATGAAAAAATGCTTAATTTTGACTAAAAACCTCAAGAATATTAAAGGTTTGTAGAAATATATATATATACAATGGCATTAGATATACACAATGTATAGAAATAATATATTTAAATATTATTAAAGTTAATTATAGATAAATCTTCAAAATACTTCAAAGAGAAATAACAGCAGAATGCACCAACAAGCTCTCGGTCATATCGTCTCTCTTGTGTGTGTGTGGAGGGGGGGGGGTGTTGTGTATTTGTGTGAGACAGTGAGTGGAGGGCGGGAAGTGGGAAGAGACCACTCTGCCTTTGTGAGAAACCAATGCTTTCTCATAAACAATAATGAAGTCTACCTCTCTGACCTACTTTTTATAATGGATTTTATAAATGAGCAATCTCCACGCTAATTTTAACCACCTCCATCCTGATTTTAATACATGGTAATGATGCATCCTAGTTGGGGATTCCAAGTATACACCATAAAATTATTTTTGGGGAAACTGATTCATAATCTTGAGAGCACACAGAGGCAGGTCCTAAACGCATGGAAGACAGAGGTTAAAGGTTCAACTGTACAGTTAACTATTTGGTGTTCTTCCTGCTGAAAACTATGCTAGACACCAACTGAGCTCCCGACACACAACCGATCCCCAAAACATGAATGGTCCTTCTATAAAGTGCCAGCAAATTATATTTTATTTTAACACAGGAAAGAGACTCATATTGGTGATGGCATGGAGTAATACAAATGCCATAATGGTTTTTCATAATATATTGATTGCCGTTTATTTTGAACTTTTAATGTCATTTCAAGTTTCCTTCCGTCCTTTCTTTCCTTTCCTATGTGTGTATGGGGCTGGTATATTTTAGGATGCTAATTTTAGCAAACATAAACACTTTGAAAACAGCAAGGTCTGAAAACTAAACATTTAGGCCTATAATGTCTTTCTACCAGGAGCACTAGACTACATTAGAATACTAATGGCTGCATTACTTATAATAATGAGATTTTAAAAACCATACATGCCTATGAAAATGCCCTCTTCCCCTGTAGCATTAAGGCAGTTCAATATTAATTTGTATTCATTGCTTAATTGATTGCAATTATCCACCTCACTCAAAATGCCTATGCAGTAGTAACCACCTACTAATATTCTACACAGAATGAGGCTCCCATACCTTTCAAAAACTCTTCAGTTTTTGCTCTTTAGAAGGCCAGAACCTGAAGAGGAAACTTAAACACTTTGGCCACCTAATGAGAAGGAAGGACTCACTGGAGAAGAGACGAATGCTGGGAAAGATTGAGCTCAAAAGAAGAAGGGGACAACAGAGAATGGGGTGGATGGATGGAGTCACTGAAGCAGTTGGCGTGAGCTTAAATTGACTCCAGAGGATGGTAGAGTACAGGAAGGTCTGGAGGAACATTGTCCATGGGGTTGTGATGACTGTTGTAAATCGAGGACTACCTGTATATCTTTTGGACTGAAAAAGCTCCCTCACCTAATCCTCTGCAATCTAGAAAGCAACAAAGCACCAACAACTCTGAAAGTTAATTTACATTAATCCTTGAATATCATCTCCTTCCCAATTAAGATTGCAATTGAGTGCTCCAGTCTAACAGCTCTTAAAGCTTTGACTGAACTGGAAACGCTCTTTCAAGATGGTGAAATATTCAGTAGGGATTCTAAAATATTTTAGCTTATGCATTTGGCTTTCCACACATACCAGAGGTGGGTTTCTACCAGGTGAACCGGTAGTGGTAATTTGGCCTGGGTCATAGACCCAGCAGCCACCCAAGCTGGCCACGCCCCTGAACCAGTTCCCAGATCTCTACTGCTGTTGCTGGCATGTTTTTTAGCAGTTTTTCATGTTCTTCGCACATGCAAAGAACTATTTACAGGGAATTGTTCTGTGAAGCAAACTAGTACCAATGCCAGTAGGAATCCATCCCTGACACGTACACATACCAGCTTTTGTCAGAGGTTAATACAAGGGGGGCGCTTCCTAAATCATGAATGCCATATGGAACAGGCAACCTTTTGATTGTTTGAAAAGAAGTGATACGAAAGCTATTTAGTTTGCCAAAACACTTACAGAATTTTTCACTTTAAAAAAAATCACAATAAATCCTCACGGACCATTTGTAACAAGTCACACAATCATTACCTGAGAAGTGTTTAATGAAGCTGTTTAAAAGGGGAGTGCTGATGTGATACAAAGTTCCTGGTACAGGCATTGCACCAACAATGAACCTATCTTGTATCAGCAATATGGAGGATGGCCATTCATTGGTCCCTACTGATGAACTAGAAAGATGGTAAGGAAGAAGAAAGACCATTCTTCTCTGTCTCTTCTCAATTTATGCATTTTAACCAACCAATATCTTATCCATCTTGCAAGATACTTGGACATGGAACATAGAATATGGCCCTTTCTGGAGCTGGCCCTTATCCTGCTGGGTCTTATTGTTCTAACCAGTGTCCTTCCTTAAGTGACCATGCTGGCATTCTGGCTTACAAATCACAATTTTAAATGTCTTGCTATTTTCCTAAAGTAGCATTATTAATATTAACAGAGCTTATGCACCGAAGACAAATTCCTTGTGTGTGTCCAATCACACTTGGCCAATAAAGAAATCTGTCTTTATTAACAGAACATTAACAGTAATATTTACTAGATTAGGTTTTCTTGAGAGAACCAGTAGGGGAGTAGAGGATGGGCTTTTTATCACCTAGAGGGATCACCTATGGCCGTTCAAACTTGATTGTAGGTAAAGCAGCACGATCAAAACAAATTTACATCTTCTGTATTCTACTACTTCTCATGAATTGCTGCACTATTCATGAATGTAACCAGCAAATTGAACATATCAAAACTAACATTCAAATCAAGCCTGTAGACCTTCCAAGCAAGTTGTTTTTTTAATAAAATGCCAATGTTTAATTGGATTTGTTTGCGAAAAGGAATTCCCCTTTGCTCTTCAAAGTGGACTTTGCCATTTTCCAGCTGCCTCTACTTATGCAACAGAGTTAGAACCCTGATATAGAAATTGAAAGCTTTAGCTCCTCGGTGGAAGTAGGATCAACTCATTCCACCAACTACTGCCAATTACCTCCACTAGACCGATACGATCACATCGATTAGGCCTCCTCTGAATTCCATCTACTAGCCAGTGCAAACTGGCAACTACCCGGAGGAGAGCCTTCTCGGTGGCTGCTCCGACCCTCTGGAACGAACTCCCCATGGAGATTCGGACCCTCACCACCCTTCAATCCTTCCGCGCCGCTTTAAAGATCTGGCTGTCCCGGCTGGCCTGGGGTTAAGATTTCAACCCCACCCGAATTGTGTCACTGTTGTGCTCTCTTTTAATATGTTGTATTGTTTCCATATTGGAATACTGTTTGTCTTTCCCCCCCCTCCCTTTTTGAACTGTGAGCCGCCCTGAGTCCCCCCAGGGAAAAGGGTGGCATACAAATAAAGGAAATTCAAAATTCAAATTCAAACAAAGCAAGTCTGAACAGATCATGTTCTCAGAAAAAACTCAAGCAAAAAAAAAAAAAAGGACTCCCTTCAGTTCTGTTGGTCTTATGTAAGTAGACACATGCACAAATTAGGTTATGCAAATTTACACAAAGGCAGCCAATTGACTAAACCTCATCCAATTACACAACTCAAATTCCTTTAATTCAGTGACAGCACTAATTAAAATGCCTGTGATTATTTGACAAACATTCAATTTAGTTGGGTCATAGCCTGAGCAATAAGTGATGTATGTAATGAGAAAGGGTGTTTAAAGCATACAATTAATTCACAACCGTCTTTTCTTCTCCTCCTTCTGTTGGCATTGTTATGAGTAATAATATTATATATAATATTTGTTTTTATTTTGTATCCCTACTCCCCCCATATATTAACTATATTCACACTAGCATAAATAACAGATAAGTAACTTGGCTCCTATAATTGGACTCAGACTTTTCAGAAATTCAAATATGTAGTTTGGCAGGAGAGGAAAAATTAATATTTTGCATAGTTAGTATTACCTTTCTTCTACCCTTAGGGAAAGAAATAATAGAAATCACATTAGAAATGACAACTATTCTTTGTATTGACCCATAATGTAAGATATTTATGGTATAACATTATTCAAACCTGCTGAAAGATTAACTAAAAAAGAAAGTTTCTGTATTGGGCTATGAGTAATTTATGTCATATTTTCACAAAAATAGTACTAGATAGTTTAACCAAACTCTCTTGTTTCCTCTCTTAGGGAAAAAAAAAACACATTTCCAGATAAGGGAAGAAGGAGTGGGGGGAAGCTTCTTTCACTGAAAATAATAAGTTGCCAGATTCTAGATTTGAAACTTCTTACTGGAATATAAGTAGCCACATCTTTAAATAGATCACAAAGCAAATCTCCATCCTTTCGCCCAAATTCAGACAATTTCAACTCCACTCTAATTTAATAATCTTTTCCCGCTGTGCCGTAACAGAGACCTCCAGAACTAGTTTTAAGTCCATATATTAAAGCCCAAAAGTCCATTTTAGCTCTTTGCTAACAAGTTAGATCTTTAAACGAGTGCCATCACATCATTAGGAGAGGTCATTTTTCATCAACTAAGACTTCATTGGCAATTTATATGTGTGTGTGTGCGCGCATGCACATAGACCAGGGATCTCCAACCTTGGCAACTTTAAGCCTGGAGGACTTCAACTCCCAGAATTCCCCAGCCAACTGGGAGTTGAAATCCTCCAGGCTTAAAGTTGCCAAGGTTGGAGACCCCTGACATAGACAATTTATGCAACATTTCCAATTGCGTTCTGTGTCGATGACATGGTGGACATCTCTAAGTTTATTTGGAATTTTAAAAAAATCAGAGAGCAATCAGTTACACACTTAGCCAAACAGGGTCTGAAATCCCAAAGGATATTCTCCAAATGAATTGTCCTATTAAAGTTAAAGACTTGAACATTCTTTTGAATGTAAAAATATTTGAGGCAACATTTGACAGGATGGATCCCTTCATCCAATCTAAGTGGTTACTTCGGCCAAGTCATAAGAATCCAACCCTTTTAGAAGCATGGTGGCCTATTTCCTTCTTTCCTAGGACAGGCGTTGGTATCTTCTCCTAGCCCCAGTTACTGTCATGGAATTGCTGATGTAGTCCCCCCACACACACACGCAGACACTCTTCTCCCCCACCAAAAACTGTTGGGAGATCTTGCAAGAAGCATGTTCATAGATCTTAGTGAGATCTTTCATTTCAGCACTGCTTATTCATGGGGGGTGAAGCAAGAAAGACCTTTGCTGGTGACTCTGCATGAAACACAGGCTGTGCATCTTCTGGAATTATGTCCTTTGTCACTTCAATGTCTATGTACTTCACAATCTGTACCTGGAGATCTATTCCTATTGTGCATTGTCGCAAAGGACAGCCATAGAGGTTCTTATTTGTTGTTTTCTCTATCCCCTTTTTGGTCAGAGTATAACTTGGCAAGTTAAAAACAACTTGCAAACTTCTTCAAGCTTCGGTTCACAAGTCGAATGAAAACAACCCCTAACTGGAGAGGGGTTGGAAATTGATTGTGGGGGGGAAGGCTAGATAAAATCATTTCTACACTTCTTCAAAGCTGTTTGGATTACATTCACTTTTACCCTCGAATGCTAACAAAAAACCTGTGTGTCGCTCATAGGAACAGACGATCAACTTTCGTGTCCCTAGGCTGGATTCAGCTGCTTACCCTTCCCTTCTAAACCATGTTCTTCCTGGAAAAAACACTTCATGAGATTGATTGGGGGGGGGGGGGGAAGGCTAGAATTCATGTGATTATCCAGCTACGTTTATTGAGCTGCTACTTAAAGGAGCATCCTTACTCATCTAAGAAAAGATGGATTCACTCACACTTAACAAGACACCACTAATTGTAAGATGGATGGCACAGGGCAAGGCCCTGCTGGACTTACTCTGAATCCAGGCCAAGCTGATAATCTGCCCTTGATGAGAACACAGGCTTTGTCGAGCCTGCCTGGTTCTAACCTTTGCGTTCACTACATGTCCCCTCACTCCTCTTTTGTCGTTGTTTTGTTTTAATTACAGCAACAAGGAGCGGCCACCACCGTCTACTGTGCTGTCGCGGCAGAACTGGAAGGCCTGGGAGGCATGTATTTCAACAACTGCTGTCGCTGTGTGCCATCGCAACAGGCGCAGAACGGAATGGATGCGGCTGCCTTGTGGGACCTCAGCGAGAAGCTGATCCAGGAAAGAGTTGGCAGGCAGGGCAAGTAAGGAAATGAAAGACCAGCACATGCAGAGTACAGAGAGAGAGATGGAGGGGGGGCTGGGTGGGGTTGGGGAGGTGGAGCGAAAGAAATGTGCCTATATTGGAACGCTTCCAATCCTATCATCTAGAAGGTTAGAGCTGCAGATTAGTTAGCGTTAAATGAAATGGTAGCAATCATGACCAACAGAAAAACAGACGGGAGGGAAATACGAATAGAGAGCATAATTTTGCTGGGCTTAATTCTCTCAGCTTTGCTTCCTATGATTAGTGTCTTAACTATTTTTCTTTTGTTAAATGATAGAGATAGGCTTCATTCTCTTAGCTTTGATTACAGTCTGAACTGATTTTTTTTTAAAAAAAAAGATAGAGAAGGAAATATCCAACGGAGGCTAGAAAAAGTCGGAGAATAAGGGGGGGTGGAAACGGAAGCTGAATTGCACATTACAATTTTGTAAGCATAATGCCACTCCCCTGTGCTTTCCTTTTTTGTTTGTTTTCAGTGCACAGTTAGGAAAATAAAGTGTGAAGTGCCTGACTGTATGTTTTAAAACAGGTACACACACATCCCTGCTCCCTGCTATAATGGATGTTTGGTAGCAGGACTAAAACAAAAATTACTTTTCAGCAATGGGTTGAATTGGCCCTTGGAGAAGTTTGATTTCTATACTCTGTTTGGAAAAATGAAACACACATAAGACTCAAAATAACCCCCTAGAAATTTCAGTTTGTTATTTGGATTCTCCTCTCTAAGGAGAATAGTGCATGACTAGTTTTGCTTTCTGCACTTAAATGTTCAGTAAAACAATCCCAAGTATTAAATAATCGAAAAGTCTTCTTGATAGCAAATGAAAACCACTTTGCCTAAAAGGAGAAGATTCTCAATCTTCAAGGTGGTTACACCCATTCTAGTTAAATATATATAGTACAATATCCATAAAATATGATATTAAAAGATACATTTGCAAACCATTCTCTAAATACTGCAGGGTGAACTCGTTTCTTTACAAACACGTAGGGTGTAAATAACCAGAGGGATTAAAGGTTGAGAATTTTAAGGAAAGTTTGATGTACAGCAAATATCATCACTATTGGCCCAGTTCACTCAGCACTATGTTCATTCAGTTTTTCTTTTTCTTTTCTTTTTCCCAATTTAAATGTAATAAAAGAACATGCTTGAGTACTGTCACCTGAAGAGAAATGGTTCCTGTGACTGTCTTAGTTCCTTTTGTTTATTTTTGTTTATTTTTTAAGAAAAGAAAACTTGAGGAAAAATAAAGAATTCTTCGACGCCATGAAAATTCACTTTTTTTCCCTTGTTCTATTCCAAGTTCATTTGTCTGTAGGTTTTTATTTTTTCCCCATTGTTTTGTGCTTTGTAGCTTTACTCTTCATGCCAGGAAGTCGTTGTAAGCCATCTGCAAAACCAGCATCGTGTTATCTGCAATAAAGAAGCAAATAAAATAATGGTTAATTTGACATTGTAATGCTTCTATTTGTAGGGATGAATGTTCTTACTGACATTTTTTTTCCCATTACATTTGAGTTGGTTGGTTTTACATCTTCCAAGGGCCCTTTGCCCTTGCGAGGCTGGGATGATGAAGAAGAGTGAATAACAAAAATTTGCTTAATGAACATAATCAATAAAAATTTCAGAAGATATATTCAAGGTTCTTGACTGCTCCAGGGAGAAGGTTGAATCTAGTCCAAGGAACTGATTTTGTCTCTCTCTAGATTTAACTTAAGGACCAAATGTTATCAAAACCTGTAAGGAAATACTATAAACACACATTCCTGATGACATCTCCCATGCATTAGATACATATGGAGAATATTCTCTTGGCTAACCAGAGAAAAGGTGTTTTCCTTCTTGTAGGAGAAAAGGGGAAAGCTTCTGCTTTTCTCCACATGAAGAAAAATTCTTGGACCACTCTTCATATTTCTAATGAGTGTTGGCAATTAGAAACTCAGTCTTCAGGAGAACCTCATCTGAGATCTCATGAAGGGCAGACAATGGAAATTATAATGAATTTCTTTCACATTACAGGGGATAATTATAGTATCCCACATTTTAAGGCAGTTGTATATAAATCAAGAAGATGCCTTTGGTGTATAATTTAAAAAGTTCTATGATTAAAGGTAAAAGTTCCCCTCGCACATATGTGCTAGTCATCCCCGGCTCTAGGGGGTGATGTTCATCTCCATTTCAAAGGCGAAGAGCAGCTCTATCTGACGACGCCTCCGTGGAACGCTGTTATCTTCCCACCAAAGGTGGTTCCTATTTTTCTACTTGCATTTTTACAATGCTTTCGAACTTCTAGGAGGCATCTAGAAGCTGGGACAAGTAACAGGAGCTCACTCTGTTACGTTGCACCAGGGATTCAACCTGCTGACCTTCCGATCAACAAACTCAGCGTCTTAGCCACTGAGCTACTGCGTCCCTTACACATACATAAATTAGCCTTATTGGCTTCTGCATCTATCATATATTTGTAGAAAGCTGCTAAAGAAAGGAATACATTAGATTCCCAAGCAGAATTGTTTTACGAAACTGGTCTTTGCTGCACAACAAAACTCTAGCCTTGATCGGCTCCTTACCCCTGCGTTCCTTACTTTCCATCATTTCAGAAACCTCTCTTTAAGCAACCAAAGTAGCAATATTTAAAAGGAATGAAATGGCTTTGTGATAAATAAAAAGCAACAATATTTCCAAAATAATTGCTTCTTTGCACTTTGATGAATGGTTGAAGTTCTCGATAATTCAAAGCCATTAGCTTTAAATGCTGCATTGTGCTTTGGTACATAATTCAGTGCATTTCCCTTTAGTCAAATTTATTTATTGATCTGTTGATAGATGAAGCATCGGATAATTTATCTAAATTGGTGCCTGAAAGTTTTTCTTTCTTCACTAACAGCTTCCATTCTCAGATTCATTAATGATAGCATCTATCTCTACATACATTTTTTTTTTCCTAGCGGGACTTTGGTTTGTTGGAAAAGAACACCACACATAACAGAGGAAAACTCTGCCTATCATATTATTACTGTTGAAGTGTCTAGCTTTTCTTATCTTGGTGCACAGATACGTGGTTAGCTGATGCCCTCTGATATTTGGGAAAGTGGTGGAATTTCTTGGACTATAAAGGAGATGGCAAAAAGAGTCCTACTTTTAGAGTTGCAAGATTCTGTTCATGTAGCTTCAGAATAAAATAGAATTAGGTTACCTTGCTATATTTTCTTTCTGGTCTATCAGGTAAGGCTGACATCAATCCTGCAGGTCTGAAAGTACAAATCTCTCGCTGTCTCCTTTACAGATTGAGAAATTAGACAAGGTCTCTTCTAAAGATGTTGCCCAACCTTCTATTCAGCCTGTGGGATATGTTGCCTCTTGTTCGACCATTCTCTAAGCATAATCTCCAGGTTCCGTCTCCCAAGGCCGTAATATTACAGTGGGTCTGACCTTTGCATTGGTGTAAATAAGTTGCTGCAAGAGCTTTTTCTAAATCTTGACTACAATGCAAATGTCCATAGCTCAAAATGGACAAGACTCAGTCAAGAATGTAGTAAAAGGTAAAGGTTCCCCTTGCATATATGTGCTACTCGTTCCCAACTCTAGGGGGCGGTGCTCATCTCTATTTAAAAGCCAAAGAGCCACGCTGTCCGAAGATGTCTCCATGGTCAAGTGGCTGGCATGACTAAATGCCGAAGGCGCACGGAACACTGTTACCTTCCCACCAAAGTCTGATGAGAGCAACTTTTGCCAAAACACCAAAAACTGGTTCAATGACTGTGGGATTACTGTGCTTGATTGGCCTCTTCATTCTTCCTTCATACTCTGAGTCCTTGGTTTTCAAATGAGATGCAAAAGTTGCTCTCATCAGAAAAGAGGACTTTGGACTATGAGCAACAGGACTTTGGACCACTGTGCTTCATTAAGACCAGGGTCAACGCAGCCGTCTACCAGGAGATTTTGGAGCACTTCATGCTTCCTGGTTCAATGACTGTTGGATTACTGTGCTTGATTGGCCAGCAAACTCACCCGACCTGAACCCCGTAGAGAATCTATGGGGCATTGTCAAGAGAAAGATGAGAGACATGAGACCGAACAATGCAGAAGAGCTGAAGGCCGCTATTGAAGCATCCTGGTCTTCCATAACCCCTCAGCAGTGCCACAGTCTGATAGCTTCCATGCCACGCTGCATTGAGGCAGTAATTGCTGCAAAAGGGGCCCAAACCAAGTACTGAGTACATATGCATGCTTATACTTTTCAGAGGTCCGATATTGTTCTATGTACAATCCTTGTTTTATTGATTGCATGTAATATTCTAATTTTCTGAGATAGTGGATTTGGTGTTTTCATGAGCTGTACGCCATAATCATCACAATTATGACAAATCACGGCTTACTGAAATAAATGAACTTTTGCACGATATTCTAAGTTTTTCAAGTTTCACCTGTACATGCAATTTTTTGCCCTGAATCCTTCCACAGAACAAAAGGCAAACATCCTTGGGGTGAAAAGCTGAGCCTTAGAAAGTGTTTTTCAGCAACACTGCAATAATTTGACTTATGTCAAGGTTGAATAGCTTTCTGCCAGGTGTTAAAACTCATGACCTTTCCAACCAAATACACTTATACTAACCAGTTTACCACTGGGACAATCAATATCTTGTAAGTGAGATAGTCTAGACAGTTCCTCTTTTGTCCTTTGCTGCTTAAGAATTGATAATTATATCTGGCTAGAAAAGAGAATGGCCTCAGCTGTTTGATAACACTTTTTCTCTCTCTCCTGCTGTAATTCTTCTTTCTGGTCTTCCACTCCTCTAAACTTTCCTTTCCCTATTCTGATCAGCCTGTACTCTGGGCGAGCGCCTTCCCGAATTAGAGGGGTTTTTAAAGGGATTTTTACAAACCAAATCTATGTGTTTGGTCATATGGAAAATGTTTGCAAGAGTGGGGGGGAAATAAGAACTAACCCAAGCACAGTAAAAATAAAGGAATAAAGTTTTCTAAACAAAATAAACACTGTTACGGTTCCTGATTTCTTAAGCCCCTTTATTTTTTTCCTGCCCTCCTCTCCCACAGTCCGCAGAAATGAACCCTTCCTCGTTTCCAAGCTTCTTTCCTACATGGCTAAACTACATTAATCTTTGGTTTCTGGTATTTGCTCTTCCAATATAATCACTTGCTCTGCCTATGAAAATGCCTCTTGACAGATCTATATAGTGTCCGAATGAGTGGCCACAAAAGTCCCATAGAAAAACTTAGGTCAAGCACCACATCTTACTATCATACAGCTTTATACTCATCCCATATGTTTGGTGCAAAATTAACAATTATTTTCACTAGAGTGAGGCCACCACTTTGTTGCCGTCCAACCAATGCATTGTAGAAAAAAAAATAGAATAGGTTAAAATTTACTTCAGGTGAGGGACAGTTTAAACTTTTCTAGAATCATTAAGATGGAGTGCTCTGCATTTTAGAACACTATAGAGACCTCATAAGTCTCTAACATTTTCCATGTCATGTTAATTTTCTCCATCAGCTCAGAATGGCAAGGGGATGGAAACAGGACAGGCTTCACATACTCAGGCTTCCAAGCTTCTGTTACATTAGTCTATTTTAGTAAATTACAATTTCAACATTCTATATATTAGATTAACAGGGTTGGAAGGTACCTTGTAGGTCATCTAGTCCAACCCCCATCCAAGCAGGAGACCCTACATCATTTCTGACAAATGGCAGTCCAATCTCTGAGCCAAGGTGGCGCAGTGGTTAAATGCAGCACTGCAGGCTACTGCTAGATCAGCAGGTCAGCGGTTCAAATCTCACCGGCTCAGGGTTGACTCAGCCTTCCATCCTTCCGAGGTGGGTAAAATGAGGACCCAGATTGTTGGGGGCAATATGCTGACTCTCTGTAAACCGCTTAGAGAGGCCTGAAAGGCCTATGAAGCGGTATATAAGTCTACTGCTATTGCTATTGCTATTGCTATTCTTGAAAGTTAGCAATAGCTACTATTGCTACTATTGCTATTGCTATTCTTGAAAGTTTCCAGTGATGACGTTCCCACAACATCTGAAGACAACTTCCCTTCCATTGGTTGATTGTTCTCATTGCCAGAAAATTTTTCCTTATTTCTAGGTTGAATCTCTCCTGGATCAGTTTCCATCCATTGTTCCTTGTCTGGTCTTCAGGTGCCTTGGAGAATAGCTTGGCCCCCTCCCCCTCTCTGTGGCAGCCCCTCAAATATTGGAAGACTGCTATCATGTCTGCCCTGGTCCTTCTCTTCACTAGACTAGCCATGCCCAGTTCCTGTAACGGTTCTTCATATGTTTTAGTCTCCAAAGTGAAGCTTAGAATATCTTATGGGCAGGAAGAAAGCAAGGGCAGACCTTCCCCAGTAATTCACAGAGTATATTGATACTTATTGTGGATAATTGCTTTAGTCTGGCTAGGTTCTGTCTGTAGGTATACAGCAATACAGGAATTACTCAGAAGTAACTACACATATCGTTCTTGGTTCTTTGGGTCAGCTTTACCTGGCTGTGTTTACTAGAGGGGAAACACAGCCAGATAAACTAATTATAATTTATGGTGAAGTTACAATAACAGAATCTTGCAAGTCTGAAAATACAATTCTTCTGCCATCAGCCCAAGAATTTTGGGGGGCCCTTCTGAGCATTTTCCTCCATCCATTATGTACCTGTGTCCCTCTTCTCTGATCATTCCTTGGGCATTTCCCTGGCCAGTCTCCCAAGGTCACTCCAAAATACTATTACAAGATGAGGCTTCTGAAATGACATAGCCCTACAAGGATTAAATTTCTTTTGCTTTTTCCCAGTGATATTAGGTCATTTTCTTTAAGTCAAGCGTGGGCAATTGCTTCATGGTCAAGAATCCTTCATATAATGAGTTGGGTGGAAGTTGACTCTCACTGATGCAAAGTGGGAAAGATATGGTAAGTCAGGTTTACTTAGAATTTTCTGGATATGGGGGAAGAGACCAGAAGACATTTTTTTTTTTTTTTGCATTTTTAGCTATGTTTTCTGCATCAGAATGAGAGGAAACTAGACGGCTATTTTTCTTCCAGCAATTTTCAAAATGCCAACAAAATTTGACATATTGCACATAGTTGGAAGCTGAGGAATTAGTTGCCTATCCCTATTTTAAGTGCAGTTGGGCACTTGTAGGGATCCTTGGACTCGTTCCAGCTATACACTTTCTATGAACAAAAGCAAAAACATTGTATTCCTAGAATGATAAAACATGTTGCTTAAGCAAAGAATTTAAAAAGGCTGCATCTGCAAAATATAAAAAACAAAAAGATTTTATTTTTTAACCCAGAACTCTTCCATAGCTCTCTCGTGTAGAGAGAGATACTTCTCAACTGTTGAAAGATTGTCCTAAATTCTTTAAAATATGAGGTTCCATGAATTAGTGGGCCCCCATTAAAACTGAAGAATTCATTTTTAGTCGGACTCAGAAAGTAGCTGTGACTGCTGTTGTTGTTTCCTGCTTAGGGAAGAAGGAATACCTAATGATGTGTGACATGTAAAACAATTGTTACTGTAATCCATTTGTGTATAAGGAAGGAACAAAACTGAAGAAAGATTGACCTGGGAATAAAATGTACATCACTGGCATCCTTGGAAGGAAGGACTTGACTCAGATAATGCAAGGCAGATAATATAAGGTAGACTATGTAAACAGTTGCCTTCATCCAGGGCTGGGATTCAGCCGGGTTGGACCGGTTTGGGCTAATTTTACATCTGGTCCACTGAACCAGTTGTTGCAAGGACCAGCTGGTTGTGCCCTGCCCACCCTACCCCACCCCTCCCAGGAGTCTTCATGGCCCATTCATCATGCCAGGTAAGCAGGAGACTCTGGGAAGGTGAAAAATGGACCTACTGAAAGTTTGGGAAGTCTGGAAATGGGCCCGTTTCTGGCTTCGGGAGTGCCTCCAGAGCGCGGGGGGAGGCCGTTTTTCACCCGGAAGCTCAAGAAAAGCCTCCGGAGCTTGGGAAAGGTGAAAATGCCCCCCTCCGTGTGGAGGCTGAGGAAGCCACGTCCCCTATGGCCATGCCCACCCAGCAACCGGGCAGAGAACTGGTTTTCAATCCCGCCCCTGCTTTCATCCAAAGAAAAACGCCTGGGAGATGAAGGTCTGAAAATATTCCAGCACTTTCAGGACAATGTGGATTGCCCAAATCAGCAACAATCAGCTGACAGCTAAGAGCTAAGCCTATTTTCAGCCCAAACAAGCAAAGCTGGTATCTCTTGTACGCTTTCTAAGTCCTATGCCATAGCAGGGGATCTGAGTGGACCAACCTGCCCAGTTTCTCCAATAAGTTTCAGAATAATTTCTGTCTCAGTTGGCAATCTAAGCAAAGCAAGACTCCGCAAGAAAAGCACAAATTATGCACAATATTTTTTTTTCCTTTCCTTTTCTTGCTGTATCTATTTGGCAAGCCAATTGTCCCTACTGGAACATGCACTCATTTGCATTTCCTACATGGTTATGTATGACTTTTCCTAAACATAGCCTTCTGAGGTCAACGCCTGCACCTGATAACAGAATATTCTAAAATGCCCACAGGCTTCGGCATGCAAAATATGGGTCACTCTGTACAAAGATTCATGCAAAACCAGAAACATTTGCAGGCTAAGAAAAGGTTGGGAAAAAAGAAACAGTCTAAATTTCAAGCTATTGGGTCCCTTCTGGTGTTGCTATTGGCGTGTCTTTGTTTGGGGGAGAGCCTTGATTGCTCATGGCTGCAGACTTGACTTTTTTTTTTAACCTATGGACATATCTGGTTTGCTTTCAATGAGTTAGCAGAGAACAAAAAGAACACATAAGGGGAACAACAATCAGAAGGGAGAAAACTGTTAAAGAGGAATCCATAAGGTAAAGATTCCCCTCGCACATATGTGCTAGTCGTTCCCAACTCCAGGGGGTAGTGCTCATCTCCGTTTCAAAGCCGAAGAGCCAGCGCTGTCCAAAGACATCTTTGTGGTCATGTGGCCGGCATGACTGAAAGCTGAAGGTGCACGGAAAATTGTTACCTTCCCACCAAAGGTGGTTCGTATTTTTCTACTTGCATTTTTTACATGCTTTTGAACTGCTAGCTTGGCAGAAGCTGGGACAAGTAACGGGAGCTCACTCCGTTACGCAGTACTAGGGATTCGATCTGCTGGCTCTTCTGATCGACAAGCTCAGTGCCTTAGCCACTGAGCCACTAGGTCCCTTTATTATTTATTATTATCCATAGCGTCAGCTAAATTGTCTGCATGGTGGCCTGCATAGTTTGCTCCTCAACAGAACATCATTGCCACCACAGGTTCTGGTTATTTGAGAGACCACCTATCTCCAGTGGTTTCTGTCCACCTGGCAAAGTGGGTGTCTTATTCAATTTAAAAAATGTCACCGCTTGGGATTTGGAAGTGTGCCTTCTCTTTTACAGGACTTACCCTCTGGAACAGCAGCCTCACAGATATATGTATCTGTCAGATTTCCCATGTAGACGAAAGAGGACACATGACTGATATTAGCTACAGCCACAGCATTTAGGCTTATATACCGCCCCTTAAGTAGTCTACACACACTCTGAGCAGGTTATATTGCAAGCATTATTGCCCTCGGAAGGATGGGAGGCTGAATCAACCTTAAACCCTGTTAGGATCAAGCTCCAGGCTGTGGGCAGAGTTTGCCTACAATACTGCACCACTGCACCACTAGAGCTCCGATAAGCTGCTTCTACTTTATTATAAAGCTACATTAAAAGAATCTTGCAGTCTGAAAGCACCAATTTCCTGCCATCTCCTTTACGGCCCAAGAAGCTATGCCCTCTGTGCCTTGAGTGCTCCCTAGGCATCATTTCCCAAGGTCTTTCTCACATACCATTACATTACGGCGCCCACCTTGCTGATATTGTAAAAGTAACTGAATATCTGTCTATTTTTCCCTTGGATCTTGGAGCACTGGCAGGTAAGGGTTTGTATTCTCTGTTTCTTAATTTATTGTTACATGGTTTTTTTTTTATGATGGAAAACAGTCAGACTTGGTTGGAATTGGACGTTCTTTAAATCTAGGTAAGGAAACAAACAAACATACTTTCAACAGCAAATGCTGTAGTTTTTTTTTCTTTTTACATAACAAAGCCTTGGCAATAGCAAAAAATGTTACTGATTTGAAGGAGGTAAGTCCATCACACTTGAGCGATCGTCTCCTAAAAGACAAAATCAACATAAAAATTGTCCTTTCATATAATGGAAAGTCTGCCTTTCTGTGGTTGAGCATCGTTTTGTCCCCCTCTACCTTTTAATAAAGTGAAAGCAATCATTGAATAATATTATAAAGCTTTCCTTTCCTTTCTCTTTTTTGGAAGAATTATAGAGACTGGGTGTGCATCTGAGCATGTTAAATCATGTAAAGTATTTGTGAGACCCCCAAAGCCCATATATGTTTAAGGCTTTGAGGGACTCAAAAAGTGATTAGATAGATAGATAGATAGATAGATAGATAGATAGATAGATAGATAGATAGATAGATAGATAGATAGATAGACAGACAGACAGACAGACAGACAGACAGACAGATGATATAGACAGACAGACAGGGTGGATGGATAGATTAAATAGATGATAGATAGATAGATAGATAGATAGATAGATAGATAGATAGATAGATAGATAGATAGACAGACAGACAGACAGACAGACAGACAGACAGACAATATAGACAGACAGACAGGATGGGTGGATTAAATAGATGAGAGATAGATGATAGATGATTGATATATGGATGGATGGATGGATGGATGGATGGATGGATGGATGGATGGATGGATGGATACATACATACATACATACATACATACATACATACATACATACATGCACACACAGACATATAGAGACATAGAAATAGATAGAAGCTTTGGGGATTCAAGACTACTTTACATTAATTAACATGTTCAAATGTGTGTGTGTGTGTGTGTGTGTGTGTGTACGCACGCACACACACTTATTCCTTTGTTTTCCTTCAAGAAATCAGTCACAAATTTCATTTTGTCTGTGTGTCTATATTAGGCTAGGGCTGTAAAAGAAAGCCATGGGGTTCAAGTACAAATTCTAATTTATTGAGCCTGAAATCGATTAGTAGTCGGGTGAAATAGCAGGCCTTGAACAAGTTGCACAAACAGGTCAAAGAAATGTGTGTTTCCTAGACTGTTCTGCTGAAGCACTTCACGTGGAAATCCTTTTCCCGGAGATGGGGGAAAGGTGGGGTCTGCATAAATGCAACGGTGAGGATCCAGATGGTTCCTAATAGCACCGTCTCAGCATATCCCAAGGCGTTTATCTGCTATCCCCTTCCCCAAAGGAGCCAATACATTGCTAGCTCTCGGAAACCAGCTTATCTGCTGCACCCAAATAGCATCTTGAAGCCCTCTATGTCACCTGCTAAGTGTCCGGTAGAAGGTGGGGGGGGGAGTCTGCTATGGTAGGAAATTGGATTAGACAAGTGTTGAATCTGCCAAGAATTTCCCACCGAGCAAACTGTTAGCAATGATTGAAGAGTCGTTTTTCAGCAGTTTGAGCTAAATCCAGTGTCAAGTTCTAAATGAGCCACTGGGCTCATCTCATTCTGAAGGGAGATTCTGCAATGCACTTAATGCTTCATTTCAAAACTGAGAATGGTGCAACCAAGCTTATAAGGAAGGGGATCAAAATATATTAATGATGATGATGATGATGAGTAATCTGCAGCCTAAAACTGGTGAAAACTTAAAAGCTCAGTTCCTAACCAAAGACCTAAGAATGATTAAGGTAGTGCCTAAGAATGTAGGCAGTTCCAAGCAAAGTAGTTTTTTTTTTTTTTGTAAAATTAGGGCATTCAGTTCCGATAAATTCAAAATATCAAAATATTGAGGAACTCCTTTAGGCAATGCTCCGAAGGCTCCAATCAAGTATTTGCATTTGCATTTATGTGTTGTCACAATCAAAGGAGATTATCTGCAGGTTTTGATTTGTCAGTTTTGCAAGTCTCACAAGTCCTTTCCACTCTATTTCCAAAGAATATATTGAATATATGAGGCATATTCCTTATTCTGCCCACACTGAAGTCCACACATTTGTGTATGTCTCGCCCCATGATATATACACTTCATTTAGCTTTTTGAGTACTGCAAATGTGGGGAAATGCTCTTTGAATTTGTTTCTGCTTTTTCATCATGGTTTTATTATGATATGGCTCCTTCTTTTCTTTTCTTTTGCTGTGAAATTAGAATAATCTAAATGTTAAATATGATACAAGTCCATATATAGAATTGTGATCTAAATGTGGTTTCCAAATTGTGTTGAATTCTGGGTCAGATTGACTTTTGAAATACAAAGCTATTTTGGTTATCCTTCTGAAGGGAGAATATTCACTTCTCCTGGTGGGAAAGGACCTCTTTTTAAAGCCTCTCAAGATTGAATTTAAGAGTGCTTACCTCTTTTTAAAAAAAGCATATTTAAGGAACCCCAGAGTAATAATGGAGTTTCAACTAACTACCTTCTAAACCATCCAGGCTGATCCAAATCAGAAATGTATCCAGTTCAAATTCTTCAAGGGCCCAGAAGAGCAGGTCTGCCATAGACCCACATGTTGTGACCTGCCAGTGGCCAGTGCAGCTGGCAGCAGATTCAAACAGTGAGGAGGTTGGGGAGGAACCTGGGCTAGTCCTGGAGTCTGGGGAAGGCTCTGATGCGGGCTCTGTGTCAGAGGCAGAGAGGGGGCCAGAGCCATATGCCAGTTATCAGCTGCCTTCAGAGTCAGAGGAACAGCTGGAGCCGGTTCCCAGTGTGCGCATGCGAAGAGTTGCCAGACGAAGGGAACAGCTAAAGAACAAGGGTCAACTTGGGAGTGAGGCCCCAGGTGGATGATGAATGGCCCCTCCCAGAGGAAATAAAAGAGGAGCAAAAGGGGAGTGGAGTTTTCAGGAGACAATTACTTTGCTTAATTGGTTCATGACTCTCCAAGACTCCTTGCCAGGTTTTGAAGATATCGGCTGTCTCCAAGCCAGATAAGGTCTGTGACTGTAAATCCCCCCCCTTGAAAGACTTTGGAGGATGTGAATGAGCAGAATTCACAGTAAATTAATAAAAAGGGTTTTTGTCGGGACAAGGAGTTTGTTTCATGCTCTTGGAAAGCTTCAGTCAGAACAATTCACATGCACACACTCTGAGCCCCTCTTTGACTTTTGTCAACTGAGACACTAGAGAGGCCCCTTGATACTGAAGACTCAAAAAACCAAAGCTATTTGCCATTTGGTTTTCCAGGGAATCTGTTTCTTTCCAATTTGGAAGCATGGGAAGGAAATACAGACATGTGGGACAAGGCAGGGAGATGAAAATTGCAAAAAGGTTGGAGGGAAGACAGAAATGTGGCTTTGGAATTTGTGTTTTTAGTTTTCTGATTGTCAAAGGCAAAGAAAAAAACCCATCTGGGTCAAGAATTGTCTAATTCGCATCAACGCAGGCAATTAGAAATTGTTTTGCCATCTTGTGGAAACAACTTGGCCAGCATCCCTGTACTATTTAACTGAAAGCTGAGCATAAGCCTCTTTCCAACGACAGCACTGAGATTTCCCATCACAATCACATTTACTTTCCTAATAAATTATTATCATTGCTTACACTGCGGTGGGGCACGATGGGAATTAAAGCATGCTGCTTAACTGCCATGTGAGCAGCACCTCTGAATCAATGGCATTAGCGATTTTGTTGTTTTATAATGTAAGCTCTGGAAATGCTGTGGTTCAGTGGCTAAGAAGCTGCACTTGTCGATCAGAAAGGTAGGCGGTTTGGCGGTTTGAATCCCTAGCGCCATATAACAGCGTGAGCTCACATTACTTGTGCCAGCTTCTGCCAACCTAGCAGTTCGAAAGCACATTAAAAATGCAAGTTGAAAAATAGGGACCACATTTGGTGGGAAGGTAACAGCATTCCGGGCACCTTCCGCGTTTAGTCATGCCGGCCACATGACTACGAAGACATCTTCGAACAGCGCTGGCTCTTCGGCTTTGAAACAGAGATGAGCACCGCCCCCGAGAGTTGGGAATGACTAGCACATATGTGCGAGGGGCACCTTTACCTTTAATATAAGCTCTGGGAGCAGCCCAGAACCTTCCAGGATCATTTTTGTAGCACTCCGTGGCCATTCAGATTGGGTAGCACAAAACAGAGGACTGTTTTCTTTGCATTTGGGGGCTTTAAGAGGAACAGCAGGTAAGCCTTAGAGATGCAGGAAAACAACCCCCCCCCCTTAAATATTTCTCCTATGAGTCACCAACCTCCCAGCTTCTGAATATGGAGGTTGAGCTGATGGAAGTTACTCAGCCTTTCAGTAAAACTGATTTGCAAATAAGCCATATTTGGTTGGCCTCTTGGTACACTTCCAGCCACAAACCATGGCTAACACTTCTCAGAAAATAGGCCTGCCTATGTTAGAAATCCAGACTACACACTACCAAATGAAGGAGGGGGGAAAGAGAAAGGTATTAATATACATATACATTGAAAGGATGATATATATGTAACTATTAAAATGAAAATAAATTGTGGAAGAGGGTTTTAAGATTGTTATGTAAATATAGAACCAAGTTTGCTAGATCACCATCCCAAAAATACACCAGATTAAAGAGGAAATATACAAACACAACAACGGAAAGAAGGAATGGAGAGAGGAGTAGAAGGAAAGGTAGGAAAAGAGAAAGGAGAGGGAAAGAAGAAAGGGAAAAGGAGAGGAAGAAATGGAGGGGAAGTAAAAGTAGGAGAGAGGGTAGGAAAGGGAAGAAGAGGGGAAGAGTGGGGGAGAGAAGGGGAAGTAGAGAAGGGAAGGAAGAAAGAGAAGAAGAGAGGGAAAAAAGGAAGAAGAAGTAGGGTTGTTATAAAATAAGATGGGTGTATGGGACGGTAGAAAAGCAATCTCGATTATATTGTTAATGGTAGGGGAGAAGAATTGTTATAAATGTTATGAGATTGTATATTTGTGAATGTATATATAAGAAGTAAAAAAACTTCTTTCAAAAAAGAAAAGAAAATAGACCCACCTAGCCTGCTAAGCACAAACCAATTCCCAAAGTCCACCATGAAAGAACCCGCTTTGCAATTTGTAGTAGGCCTCACATAGGAAAGATTGTCCTAAATATAATTAAACAATCATAGTCAATAGTATTTACTGTACACACATGATTGTGTATTGTCTGACCCATCCACTGTGATCATGAAATTCGCAGACAATACCACCATATTGGGTCTTATTACAGGTGGAGACTCCCCCACTCCTCCCCTCTTCTTCCCTTTCCTACCCTCTCTCCTACTGTTCAGGGAGGGCAGGTTCAAAAACTTTCCACAGTTATCTTAGAATGCGCAGAGATGGACAAATTGACCAAAGAAAGGAGGAATCAAGAGTACTATCTAGTTTGGGGAAAATGGTATAAATGGTTAGATGATAGAAATAAGAAATAAGAATTTGGGAAATGTAAAATGTATTGTAGAATAATTAGGAAACAGTGATAAGAAAGTAGGAAAAGTGGGATTTACACAAGTAGAAAAGGTTATACAATAGAATAAGGGTAACAATGACTGTCTGATACAAATGGCCAAACATAGGCTATTAACTAAAGGAGTAAGAAATAAAAGGACCATAAGTGTAAAATTAGAATGTATAGAGGGGGAAACAATATTTGTAAAGATGCACTGATAGATATCTGCTGTAAGAAGGAACATGCAGGTCCGGTGTTGTTTATAAGTTTTGCATATGTTTTTAAGTGTTTAAAAAAAATTTTTTAAAAAACTATCCACATAGTGCTTACAAAACATCAGCAAGACAAAGGAGATGGTGTTAGACATCCTGAAGAAGAGAGAGGAAACTGCCCCACATTACATTGAGGGTAGGTAGGAAGGGAGGGAAGGAGGGAGGGAGAGAGGAAGGAAGGAAGGAAGGAAGGAAGGAAGGAAGAAAAGAAGGAAGAAAAGAAGGAAGAAAAGAAGGAAGGAATATTATCCTGACCTTTGTACTGTGTGAGACTGCCTAGACTGGCTATTCAAATCTAACAAATGTGAATTACAGTTCAGTATAAGCAGATCAGCAATTAAACCAATCCAAGTCACAAAGACCCACACACACACACACACACACACATGCACACTCTTTCTTTCTCTCTCTCTCTCTCACACACACACACATACACACACACACCCTTTAACCACAATTCAAACAAGGACTCCCAAGACATAAAGGAAATTAATTTATCCGAAAGCAACAGCATGATAATGCACTTCATAAAAATAAATGAAGTTTGATATCTTGTAAAACACTTCATCAAACACGACCGCTTCGTGAACTGCACTGGCTTCTAATAGGTTTCCGGATGCAATTCAAGGTGCTGGTTTTTAACTATGAAATCTTGGAGGCATGGGCCCAGATTACTTGCAAGGCTATCTCATCCATTCCACCAGAATTAGAGCGGGCATGTTATGGTGCCCATCTGCGAAATAGTGCCATCTGACTGGACTCGGGAGGCATGTCTTCTTGTCATGACACCTGCCATTCAGAATAGTTTCCCACAAGGCTTGCATAGTCCTGACCCAATTAGCCTTGAAAGTTTGGCCTTTTCTGAACTTGGCACATTTATTTTAGTGTACATTTATTCTATATTCTAGATCTTGTTAGACACCGAGAGCCATTAGATTGTGATAAACAGTTTTATAAGAAGGAAGGAGGGAAGGAAGGAGGCTTGACCTTTCACTCTGAACAAGTCCTCTTTTGACTCTAAAAACATTCATGTTGCTCCTACAATTTCCCCAAAACATTCCAGAAGTTTAATTGGACTTTGAGCCAGAAATAGTTATACACTCCTGTTAAGAGACAATGTCCTCTGATCCTGCATGAATTGACCTGTGGGTATGAATTCATTCAACAGCATAGCTGAGAATGATAATCTGTGATTTTAAATTCTCTTGAGGAACGTGATACTGGGCAATCTAGGGTGAAAAGAAGAAATCCCTGAAAGTTTAGCTATCACCCATAGGATGCCAAGGGGGTATAGAGAGGGTGTGGAGGAAATAATTTGGATCTGCATGAACAATGCTCATATGAACTCCTGTATTTAGTATACTTAAGATGCTTAACAAATTAATTTATTTTCTGAATCTGTGCTGCTAATATGCACTCTGGTTGTTGTTTTTTTAAAGAAGAGATTGGATAACCATTTGTCTGAAGTGGTCTGCCTAAGCAGGTGGTTGGACTAGAAAACCTCCAAGGTCCCTTCATTCTATTCTATTCTATTCTATTCTATTCTCTATTCTATTCTATCACTGTATTAGGCCTCCCTCCATTTCTTTCTCTCTTTCACACGCACACACACACAGGCACATGATTAAGAAACAAGATTAAAACTAATGAAATGTATCCAGTTGTGTGAATGCAGCCATTAGCTTTATAACTATACCGGCAAAGTGTGTTTTGTTCAGACCGCCTATAAATGTGCAATAAAAGTGTTACTTTTTTTAAAAAAAAGAGAGATAATCGCAAGAGGGAGGAAGTTCACATTTATTACGAGATATTTCTACTTGGGAAAGCTTCTCCGTTTCATGTTCTACTTTGCCTTCATTTGCTAGGAAGCCCCCCCCACTCCCCCCCCACTCCCATTTAGATAAAACCACCAGTTACTTCAATTAAACTATTTCTAAGGAGTGAAACAAAAGATGCCAATATAGCCTGTAATTACAGGTTGCCTGCAAGACATCTGGCACACACTCATACACACACATTTCTCAAGGCAGAGGTATAGATGGCTATTTCTTTGTGGACAGAAAGATAAAAGTCTCCCATAAAACCCAGAATGGTTTAAATTAAATACAATTAAGGTGTAAATCTCAGCACCCATTAACATTTAAGGTCCATTATATTATTTTATCTATCGCAATATTAAATGCTCAGAGGCTGTGATAGGACTTTGGTTTGGCTTCATCTTGATCTAAATCTTGTGTGTGTTGATTATCAAGCATGCATAACCACATCATTCTCATTTATTCTCTCTCTCTCTCTCTCTCTCTCTCTCTCTCTCTCTCTCTCTCTCTCTCTCTCTCTCTCTCTCTCTCTCTCTCTCTCTCTCTCTCTCTCTCTCTCTCTCTCTCTCTCTCTCTCTCTCTTTCCACCGTCCATCAGAGACCATAAATGGTCTCTTATTACAAGATGCTGGAGAGATACTGTAGCAATTTTGCTCCTGTGCATAAGAAGAATAGAGTTCCTTCAAAAGGAGCTTGGGAGAAATGCATTGGCTCCCCCACAAAATGTACCACCTTTCTTCTATCAACTTTATTTATGTAATGCAATTTAGACAGCTGCCCAATTCCAAAGGACTCCAGGTGGCTTACTCTTGAAAAAACAGGGACCATATAAAAAGGCCAAAGAGATCATAGGCATTCCAAGGCAAACAAGCACAAATCCTACAGGGATTTAATCACCAACCCCAGGAGAGCACCCAAGTTTTCACTAATTTTCTGATGAGTGGAAATTACACAAATCGTAGCAATTTCTGGAAAGATACTGTTCCAGGTGCTGTGATAGAGAATCCACACTCTCTTGTGTCCTGATAGATGATACTTGTTGAAATGAAGGGACTGCAAGTACCTATTTATATGGCACTAATGAGATCACAATTGGAATACTGCACCCAGTTCTGGATACTGCAACACAAAAAAGATACTGAGACTCTAGAACAGGGGTCAGCAACAACCCTGCGGCTCTGGAGCCGCATGTGGGTCTTTCATCCCTCTGCTGCGGCTCCCTGTTGCTCAAAATATTTGTTACAACCGCCAATGTGCAATACCCGCCATGCAATTTATTGAGCTTTTTGACCCTTGGTAGGTCCCAGTGGTTTTTTTTTTCCCTGTGGGAAATGGATCCAAATGGCTCTTTGAGTATGTAAGGTTCCCTGCCCTAGAAAGAGTAAAAGAATACAGAGAACAGCAACAAAGATGATAAGAGATGTGGAGACAAAACTGTATAACGAACGTTGTGGAAATTAGGAATATCTGTTCTAACAAAGAGAAGGTCTACGGGTAACATAATAGCAGGTCTGCCAATATTTGAGGGGTTGCCACAGAGAAGAAATTCTCCAAAGCATCTGAGGGCAAGACAGGAAATAACAGATGGAAGCTTATCAAAGAGAGCTTCAACCTAGAATTACGAAGAAACATCCTGATAGTGAGAACAATTAACTAATGGAATAGCTTGTTGTCTCCTGAAGTTGTGAGTGCGCCATCACTGGAGGTTTTCAAAAAGAGATTGGACAAGCATTTGTCCAGAATCATATAAGGTTTCCTGCTTGAGCAGAGGGTCAAACTAGAAGACCTCCAAGGTCCCTTCCAAACCTGTTATTCTATGTTTTATGTTCTGTGCTCCCTCTCTCGCCTGATATCATTGGATGAGATGAAGCTATTGGAGACAGGCGGTTCCTCAAATAACTCAGCCCTATGAATTCCATGCAGAAGCAAACCTGCTCATTTTTCTTCACACTGAAAATGCTCTTGTAAATCAGCTAATCAGAGGATTCAACCAATTAAATAATCAATTCAACATTATTTAAAGCTGTGTTAATACTTTCACTTGGAATGTCTCATTGACTTTTATACTGTACAAAACATTTTTTTAATTAAAAAGTCCACTGATCAATTTATCTAGCATCTATCTCCGAAGTTCATGCACGTATATTTTAATTCAAATTCAAAAATCATGACACAAAGATGCTTTGACCCCATTTCCTCTCCAATAAAAACATTCAGTTAATTAACAAATGAATGGGCAGATTGAAAGATAAATAAATTCTTTCTGTCTTCCAGCTTTGTTTCTTATGATTTCATGGGCAGGTCCATATAGTTTTCTTGACAATAATACAGAAAGGATAGCAGTACCAATGTTGTTATAAGCTTCTCAGTCTAAGAGAGTGAATAATAATTTTCAAAATTTTACTGTCGTGGAACATCGTCACATTCCTCTATCATAAAAAATATTGGTTAGTCCCCTCCAACCAATACGTGAAACAGCTATGCATGAAAAAGTTACTAGTAAATGAATTTAAAAAAACCTCCACCCTAACAAGCTGAAAGTTAAATTGGGTGCTACTTATGAAACTCTCCAGTTAAAAAAAACCTTTGTGCAACTTAATCTGATCAAGAAAGAGTTTGTAAGTATCTTGTTTTATTGACAAAGCTTCAGTGGAGGGATTCAAATTTTTTTACTACCGGTTCTGTGGGCGAGGCTTGGTGGGCATGGTATGGCTTGGTGGGCGTGGCAAGGGAAGGATATTGTAAAATCTCCATTCCCTCCCCACTCCAGGGGAAGTTTACTGCAAAATCCCCATTTCCTCCTGATCAGCTGGGAGGCAGAGAATAGATGGAAGTGGAGCCAATCAAAGTGGTCATTTACCAGTTCTTCTAACTACTCAAAATTTCTGCTACCAGTTCTCCAGAACCTGCTGAATACCATCTCTGCAAAGCTTCCTCATTGTTTCGGATTTTCTGGTGGTATCTCAACCAAATGTTAACCAGGGTTGACCCCACCTAATGTATGATCAGACAAGGTGCTGCCATTTTAGACAAACATACACAACATTAAGATGCGTAATGGAGGTGTAACACAATTCATTCTTCCAGTTCATTTGATCTTCACAGCAAACCTTCTATAGAAACTGACAAAGAAGATCAAAGCTTCTCTGAGGCACATCATGGAAAATTTACCTTACTTGAAAAACATATTTAAAAAAAAACAAAGATGAAACTGTTCAGTTACCAAGCATAGCATCACATTTAGTTGCAAAAATACCTCTAGAGTCCACAAATTCCCACGGGTATGATAAATAGTATCCGGGAAATAAGTCTGCAGTGTTCTAAAGCAGTTTTTGTGACTGACCACAGCCCAACAACATCCACTGCCTGAACAAGTAAATCTTCCATCTCAGTCATTTTGTGAATGTGCTCCAATCTACCCTCAGTCCAAAAAGATTCTCTATCCCTGAAACAGATTTATGGAAAGATCCATCTCCTCCGATCGGTAACTATCCTCCAAGGTCACCCAATGTCTGGTTGATCTGAGACAGGGCCTAGTCTCCATCACTCATCTCTTACCACTTGCATTCTTTTGAAGGAGCCATTAATATTCCCTGCAAAGATCTCAATGTGATTACCCCAAAGCGAGAGAATTTCGGGAACATAATACCTACTTTCAAACTCATCTCTTTGAACAACTGAAAACAACTCTTCTTGAAGCATTCACTCTACATTCTTCTTCTGGCAGATTTTTTATTATTATTATTATTTCCCTTCTACAACACCTTACAGTCATTATATCAACATTGTTATGTCATCATACCTGTACATGTATATAATATTTCGCTTCTATATTTACACACCTTTATACACAGTTCTATATATATTTATATATATTGTTTTTCGGCTTAATTAATTTTATTCTTGTTTTGCAGCCATTTGTACCAATTGTTCCAAATTTCATAATATTCCAACTCTTCTTTATCTTTTAATTTCAGTGTTAATTTGTCCATCTCTGCACAATCCAAAGTTTTTTTTATCACTAATTAGTCCGAGGGGGTATTATTTTGTTTCCAGCATTGGGCAAATGCTATTCTAGCTGTACACTCTACATTCTTCTGTGTATGTATCCACCCATGAAATTTATAAATAGATATAGGTAGGTGCCTGAACAAAATAGCCAAATGTTTTCCTTATTTCTTTTGAACCCACATTAAAATCAGGGCTAAGTTAAAGCAATGAACACGTGTGTGTATTTTCATTCATCAATGAATGCCCTTCTGGTCCTGCATATTCTATATTGCACATAGGTCAAAATGTCCGTAAACATTTTGATCCATGTGCAATAGAGAGTGCAGCTTCTTTTGACCAAAATTACATATGCGTGTCTTTTATTGGCCACCAAGGAAGAGTCTTTAAGATTTTAGTTTCAGGAATTGGGGTAATAGCATCATGAAACCATGTACCCTCTTAATCCCAATTATTGCTGAGAGCCATAGCTGTTGAATCCTTAGGGAGCCTAAATTCCTGGTGCAATTAACATCTTGTATTCAAGAAGATATCTTTGTGGTTTTAAGACCAAATCTCTCCCCAGCTGGATAAGCTCCAGATGATCTTTTGTGCTAAGTGGGAAGAGCTTCCTTCCTTCCTTCCTTCCTTCCTTCCTTCCTCCCTTCCTCCCTCCCCCCTCCCTCTTCCATCCTTCCTTTTCTTTTTTTGCTTCAGCCTAGAGTAAATGCTTCATTTAGTCAGGTAGCTGAGTAGAAGTCTTTCCCAGATGATTACGGAGTTCATCTCCAACCAGAATGTGCCTGCTAGCAAGTAGAATTGGAATGGGGACTTCAAAGTGTTAACAAGACCTACGAAGACTTAATGGATCGGAGTCTTTTTACAGCTTTGCATCCTTGCAAAAGGGGACCTTGAGCAGGCAGTGAAGAAATAAATAAACAAATGAATAAAAGTGCAATCCAATATGTTCCTGGGGAAAAAGAAAAACACTGAAGGGGAACCGCAACAAAATAAATTAGTATTTTTTTTACCCCTCCACTGCATGAATTGATTCCTAAGAGCATCAGGAACTCAGGCAAACATATCTAATATAAAAAGGGAAATCAGGAGGAGAATTAGGCTATCAGATATGGTTTAAGAAAATCCAAACACACACACACTCGCACACACTCACACACACATGCACACACACTGCAACTAAACAAGTTTTGACATATTCCCTAAAGTAGATGTCACTGGACTGGTGGTATCCTGAGCCTGCAGATTTGTCCCCACTCATGCTGATTGGAAGGACGTGGTGGCTCAGTGTCTAAGACGCTAAACTTGTGGATCAGAAGGTTGGCAGCTTGGCGGGTCAAATCCCTAGCGCCGCGTAATGGACTGAGCTCCTGTTACTTGTCCCAGCTTCTGCCAACCTATCAATTTAAAAGCATGTAAAAATGCAAGTAGAAAAATAGGAACCACCTTTGATGGGAAGGTAACAGCATTCCGTGCACCTTCGGTGTTTAGTCATGCCGGCCACATGACCACGGAGATGTCTTCGGACAGCTCTGGCTCTTTGGCTTTGAAACGGAGATGAACACTGCCCCCTAGAGTCGGGAATGACTACCATATATGTGTGAGGGGAAGCTTTACCTTTACCTATGCTGGTTGGGGATCACCCTTCAAACTTACCCTTAAAAATGAAGACTAAATTCATACTATATGCCAGACCAATTTGGAATGGGTCAGTTTCTGGGTTGAGGTCTGTTTTCCCAGCCATTCCCATAATATCTTGCATGAATTGGGGCAAGGCATTAACAATTCCCTTCCATTATCTTGTAGAGTCCAGTACATTCTATCTGCTTCTCCCTGCTGCTTAAGACTCCATTTCTACCCTACATTTTGATAAGTGCCAAACAGGTTTGCTGAATGTGAGGGAAAGAGCCACGCTGAAGCATAGCTGTGATGGCATTACAATCTTACACTAAACAATTAGAGCGTGTGATGGTATTACAGTAAATGATTACAAAGTTTGCCCTTGATTAATTCTATGATTCTAATAATCCATCTTTTTAACAGATCCTCTGATTGATTACATTTAAATGGTCTGCATATCATCTCCCTGCAAATCAATAGCTATTCTCCTACTCTGGAGAAGAGTTGAGATAATTTATGATTTAGGAAGGAAAACCGATCTGTAGGTTTTGATAAGCAGAACCCTGTCTGTATCCCAATAAAATGCTGCCAAGGAGAAATCTTGTTACCATTATACACATAATGGCATCAACTGTATTGAGTGTTTTATTTTTTATATAAAAATATACGGAAGGGTACATGATGAAAAAAACCCAAGGGATCAAATATGACAGCACTAATGTAATAACCCAATCCCTAGATTAATGTCAAAATTGTCTAAGAGTTATCTAAAATTATCTAAAAGTTATTTTTAGAAATACGATGCTTGTATGCATTTACTTGCATAATTGTGTTGATCAGGAAGGTTCATATTTGGCTACGAGTTTCAGCAGCTTCCAAAAGACACTGAAATTACTCTGCTAAAATAAGCTGAGTAACCAACATCTTCTTTAAAAACTTCCAGTGTTGGAGCATTCACAACTTCTGGAGGCAAGTTGTTCCACTGATTAATCCTTCTCACTGTCAGGAAATTTCTGCTTAGTTCTAGGTTGCTTCTCTCCTTGATTAGTTTCTACCCATTGCTTCTTGTCCTGCCTTTCAGTGCTTTGGAGAATAGCTTGACTTCCTCTTCTATGTGGCAGCCCCTGAGATGTTGGGACACTGCTATCATGTCTCCCCTAGTCCTTCTTTTCATTGAACTAAACATACCCAGTTCCTGCAACCGTTCTTCATATGTTTTAGCTTCCAGCCCCTAATCATCTTCGTTGCTCTTCTCTGCACTCTTTTTCTTCCTTAGTCCATCTTTTCACTAACTGTACCCAATTCCTGCAACCATTCTTCATATGTTTGATTTATATTAACATATGTAAAAACATGTTTCATACGTTTTCATATATGTTTCATATATTTGTCGATTTATCAATTCTCAATCAACAATGTTCTTGTTTCTGATTAAATCCTGGATTCTAGGGATCATATGACAAGAAACAGCAATGTTTCAGATTATAATAAGAGCCGAGGTGGCGCAGTGGTTAAATGCAGCACTGCAGGCTACTGCTAGATCAGCAGTTCAGTGGTTCAAATCTCACCGGCTCAGGGTTGACTCAGCCTTCCATCCTTCCGAGGTGGGTAAAATGAGGACCCAGATTGTTGGGGGCAATATGCTGACTCTCTGTAAATCGCTTAGAGAGGGCTGAAAGCCCTATGAAGCGGTATATAAGTCTACTGCTATTGCTACTGCTATAATGGATCTGGTCTTAAGTGGTAGACTGTAAGATACTTGAACAAATATGGGTTCACAAGTCCTAAGAAATCTGAGTGCTCCATATTTGAAGAGTCTGAAATGTTTAGAAAATTAACCCAAATCTTTTTATAGCACCTGGGAACGAGATCGGCAATGGAGGTGAAAAGTTTTTCATGACCTTAGTGAGAAAGAAAAGAAAACAAAGTTCTCTGAAACAAGGCAGAATGACTCATTTTCTTTCTAGTTTTCGCTCAGCATCTTTAAATATGGCTAAGTGCTTTGCATAGGGGCTGCCCCAGCCAATTCCAGTTCCTCTCGCGTAAACATGAATAAAAGCCTCTGTCACTCATAGAAACAACATGGCACCAAGTTCATTTAAAAAAAAAGAATTGGGCTTCTTCTCAAAAGATAGGCCTGTTTTTCTGATCTTTCAGCCCAAGTTCTTCATTTTACACAGTTCTAGGTTGCTTTAACAGAGGAGAGATAGAATCAAGATCACGTGAAGTGTTAATACCACTTTATAATGCCTTCATAAGGCCACACTTGGAATATTTACATCCAGTTTTGGTCACCACGATGTAAAAAAAAGATGTGGAGACTCTAGAAAGAGTGCAGAGAAGAGCAACAAAGATGATTAGGGGACTGGAGGCTAAAACATATGAAGAACGGTTGCAGGGTATGTCTAGTTCAATGAAAAGAAGAACTAGGGGTGACATGATAGCAGTGTTCCAATAGCTCAGGGGCTGCCACAAAGAAGAGGGAGTCAACTTACTCTCCAAAGCACCTGAGGGTAGGACAAGAAGCAATGGGTGGAAACTAATCAAGGAGAGAAGCAACTTAGAACTAAGAAGAACTTTCCTGAGAGTGAGAACAATTAACCTGTGGAACAACTTGCCTCCAAAACTTGTGAATGCTCCAACACTGGAAGTTTTTAAGAAGATGTTGGATAACCATTTATCTGACGTGGTGTAGGGTTTCCTGCTTAAGCAGGGGGTTGGACTACAAGACCTCCAAGGTCATTTCCAATTCTGTTACTTCATTCTCTATTCTATTATCTCACCATAAATGGGCATTATTGCAGAGGGAAGGTTATAGTATAGTCTTTCGAATTCATTGAAAGGGAGGAAAGGAGAAAAACGCAACAAAGATTGTAGGTAGTCCCTTCCAACTCTGTTATTCTATTCTATTTCAGAAAGCAAAACCCAGGCACGTCGGAATAGTTAAACCTCTTTATTTTTGTGCTGAAGCCACTTGGCTTTTCAATCAGCTGAAAAGCTACTGTTTCTTCACCCCCATTTGCAGTTCTGCCCTATTTTACAGATGGGCTTTCTTGAATGCTCACAATAAATAAATAGGAAATACTTTTTGATACTTTCAAGTTACTGTAATTGTAGCAGTAATAGCAATGTTTGCAACTCCTTAAGAACCTGTTTCCTGTAGGCAAGCCAACTCTGTGGAAATGTTTGCAACACTGTTTTAGCCGGCAAACAACCTTGATTTTATTTATTCTCTTCTGTTGCTCTTTCTATCCCAGTTGAAACTTTCTCTTGAGTTTATTAACTTTTGAGAGAGTTCTGCATACAGACATTACTCGCTGTGTTCTCCAAGAAAGTGGAAAAAGATGGCAAAATCTTCCCTATTCCACAGTTGCAAACCTTCTGGAACTACTTTATCCTAGGAAATCTCCGAAATGAACGGTGTGATAGGTATATAGCCAAATCAGGCTGTCATTCAATGTTGACTCAGAATGAATGCAATTAAGGGAGCGCAACCAGCAAATATTTGATTGGAAATGTCTCAGTTTCCCATAACGCCGCCACTGCCAATTTCCGCAGAGGGATGAATCTAACTGCTCACAGTACATTAAGCTGGATTTTGTGGCAGAAGAGCTGAAAAGGGTTAGTGACAAAAGATATTGGATATTCTACCAATTTAGATGTCACTTGCTTGGCATGTTCAAAAAAGTGCAAGGCAATTCAAAAGGAAACCTGAACATTCAAAACCTGATAGGGCTTTCATTGCAACTCAAAGTAATTTTGGTGTGCAAGGGTTTTGGGGTGTGTGTGGATTAAGGTAGGACAGTTACAGTTAACAATGAAGAGGTGAGAGTGAAAGAGGAAGGTCAAAGAACTTAGCTCAGTGTTTGTCAACCTTGGCAGCTTTAAGATGGGTTGACCTCATCTCCCAGAAATCCTCAGCCATTCTGGCTAGGGAATTGTGGGAGTGAAGATCTTACACAACCCATCTTACAGGCTGCCAAGACTGAGAAACATTGACTTAGCTCTTCTATTCATTTCCCTTTATTGCTAAGGAAATAGCTAAGAGCTTATACAGAAAATAGGACTTCAGTTTACCAGGAAGGATGTGAAATTGGACTCTGCTTTTTTATTTTGCAAGGGAATCTTCTCCCAGGTTCACCCTCAAGGAAGTGACAAGAATTTCTGAAACAAAACTGTTGTGGCTTTTTTTTAATGCTTTTCAGATGGGTGCAAGGTATTGGGTAGGTAGGTGGTACTATCCCCCCTGCCTCTGAGCTATCAAAGATCAGCCAAAGCAGAGCTGAGGCTTTTGTGGCAGATGCCAACTCCCCAACCAGCCAAGTGAATTACAAAGGTGATCAATGGCTAAAGAAGGCAGGAGTTGCAGTCCAGCAATGTTTGCTTGATAGAAATTATAAAGTTGTCCATTCCACACGCAACTCAGGGCACTATATACAGTTTCTTTAATCACCACCAAATATAATATAAGACCCTTTCCCTCTATACAACCTTCCCCTTGCATAGGACGAATCCTGCTGGATCAAGCCAAGCATTCTATAGGGCCACCAGGAACATTCCAGAAACTCAAACACAGAGAAGGCCACAAATGGTGTTTTACTGTTTCTTCCCAGCAACTGATATTTAAAGGATGTTTTCAGTACTTCAAAAGCAGTCTACAGATATAAAGATCCATTGACAGAATGATGATTCACAAGTTTTCCAATTTCCTTATTTACTGATTAAGTGCCATCAATTGCTTTCAACCCTTAGTGAGAAGATTAGATAGAATAGAATAACAGAGTTGGAAGGGATCTTGGAGATCTTCTATTCAAACCCCCTGCTTAGGAAGGAAACCCTACACCACTTCAGACAAATGGCTATCCAACATCTTCTTAAAGACTTCCAGTGTTGGGGCATTCACAACTTCTGGAGGTAACTTCTGTTCCACTGATTAATTGTTCTCACTGTCAGGAAATTTCTCCTTAGTTCCAGGTTGCTTCTCTCCTTGATTAGTTTCCACCCATTGGTTCTTGTCTTGCCTTCAGGTGCTTTGGAGAATAGCTTGACTCCCTCTTCTTTGGGGCAGCCCCTGAGATATTGGAAGACTGCTATCATGTCTCCCCTAGTCCTTCTTTTCATTAATCTAGACATACCCAGTTCCTGCAACTATTATTCATATGTTTTAGCCTCTAGTCCCCTAATCATTTTGGTTGCTCTTCTCTGCACTCTTTCTAGAGTATCAACATCTCTTTTACATAGATAGGTAGACAGACAGACAGACAGACAGACCTACAGACAGACAGACAGACAGCTAGGCCTTTCCCTAATCTTGTCCTTTGGGCCTTGCAATGATGCACCCATTGCTACTGTTAACTAAGTCCATCCACCTTGCTCTAGGGATCCTCTTCTCTGTCCTTCCACCTTTTTCAGCATTACAACCTTCTCCAGAGAGCTGGATCTTTGGCATAATGTATCTGAAGTAGGATAATTACTTCCCCTATGGAATCATCTCAATTGGTACTCATCAGGACATATGACAGAGCACTCTTTCTATGACAAGGAAATGTATTTTGCTCATCTGGGCAAGTGGGAGGATAATAGTACAATCTTTAAGAGAGGCATTTTAGCCCTTTGGGTCTCTAGTTACTGATTTCCTCCTCCACAGATTGATTTGCCAATGCAAGTTTTTAGAGAAGGAGTAGGTGCCCCAGGAAGCAGAAATCACCCTTATTTCTAAGTTATCTTCCTGGGTTCTGCGGCTCGGGGTAAAGGAAGCTTTCTGCATGAGTCTAAAAATACACTCTTGTGGTTAGGAACTTTAGAGAAATCACATAGCCAACCTTACTATATAAGGACCTTTTGTAAAAAAAAAAAAAATCCAACAGGGGAAACCTGCCTCCATCAATGGAGTAGAAAACTGTATTTCCCAGCAATAGTCATGGTCTACTGGAGGGAGGGAGAGAAGAAGTATTCAAAACTAAACTGAGAGAGTTGTAAATCTCAAAGCTTTAAGTCTTGAGCTAACCACCAAAGTAATTGTTATTTAAATAAAGCAGGGAGCAAGTTTGCAAAGCAAAGTATGGCTAATTTTAAAGTTCAAGTCCAGAACAATACAGGTTAAGTAGAAATAATCCCTTCATAAAACATGCATGAAAAATCCCCCCAGCCACATTTTTTAAATGAAATAATCAGTTGGAGAGGACATAAAATGGATCAAATATCTTTTCATTCCCAACTTCTTTTCTTCCCTGACTTTCTAACATCTGGGGTCTTCTCTGAGCTCCGTGGTTTTTCTTGCAGACATTTTATTGCCAAACCAGGTAACATTATCAGTGCTGATATATTACCTAGTTTGATGACACCGATGAGGATGACACTGATGATGTTATGTACCTTGGTTGTGAAACGTCTGCAAGAAAACCACCAAGTTCAGAAAGCACCAAGGAGCCCACAGTTCAATAAATGTTACAAATGTTCTTTTCTATCATTCTCTCTTTTTCATTTCCTTAAAAGCATTGGCTGACACTCTTAGCCATAAAGTTTTTAAGGAATATCTTGCAAGTTAAGGAAGATGGTCCTATATCCTTCACTAATTCATAAAACTACAGAAAATTCAGATGGTTAATATAAAACACATCAACTTTTTTTTATTTCTTGCTCAACCTGAACCCCAACTAAATTGTTAGTATTGTTCATGATTGGAGAGAGCCATGCATATCTATCCCAGCAATTTGTTTCTACTGATGAATTGCTCTTCCTGTCATAAAATTTCTCCATAGAGAAAGTTAAGGCTGGTTTCTAGTTCTCTCTTTGATTAGTTTCCATCCATTGCTCCTTGTCCTGCCTTCAGATGTTTTGGAGAATAGTTTGGTCCCCCATCCTCTTTGTGAGAGACCTCAAATATTGGAACACTGCTTTTTTCCCATTAAACTAAAAGGTAAAGGTTCCCCTCACGTATATGTGCCAGTGGTTCCCGACTCTAGGGGGCAGTGCTCTTCTCTGTTTCAAAGCCAAAGAGCCAGCACTATCCGAAGATATCTCCATGGTCATGTGGCCAACATGACTCAAGGCCGAAGGTGCATGGAACGCTGTCACCTTCCCACCAAAGGTTCCAATTTTTCTACTTGCATTTTTTACATGCTTTTGAACTGCTAGGTTGGCAGAAGCTGGGACAAATAATAGGAGCTCACTCTGTTACGCCGCGCTAGGGATTCGAACCACCAAACTGTCAGGCTTTCTGATTGACAAGTTCAGTGTCTTCGTCACTGAGCCAATGCATCCCTTCCATTAAACTAGACATATCCAATTTCTGCAACTGTTCTTCATATGTTTTAGCCTCCAGGCCCCTAATCATTTTTGTTGCTCTTCTCTGCACTCTTACTTAAAGAAGTAAGTAATTTGGTGGAAGCACTAAAAACAAGCTAGTATTTCATAATTTCCTGCAAGATAAGATGCTTTTTTTGCACACAGAGACATAAATAGTTTCTAAACAAAGCTCTCTCTTGAACGGAATAAATAATTTCTTCCAAACACAGGTAGGATTCAGAAAAAAAAACCTACTTCAAAAATGAAGGAAGAGAGTTATCAACAGGATATAAACATTTCCCATACGGAAAGGAAAATGGGGTGAAGTAGAAAGTTTAAGATTTCTGAAAAATAAGAACCGGAAGGATGGGAGCTGTCCCTTGTAAATAAAGATAGCTGGAACATATTAGGTGTCACAGGAAGGAAAAATGACAGAGCAGGAGAAAAGGACGATGTAATAGTATTCTCCATCTCTCTCTCTCTTTCTTTCTCTCTCTCTCTCTCCCTCCCTCCCTCCCTGTATTTTTTTGTTTTCTCAGAAAAAATAAAACCTGGTCAAGGCAGCACTCAGGCATCGTGTTTTCCAAAACAAGGCACTTACATTGTATTTCCATCCCATTCATATAATCTTAAGAGTCACAAAGGGGGGGGGGGGACACAACGGAATTTATATTTTATCAACATTTTGAAAAGTTTAATTAGCCCACAAAAAATAGATTTTAAGCCATTTTACCACTTTCTTATTTTTCATTTTTAGTTTGGTTTTTCATTAGATTTTTGTTGTTTACAATGTAAGACAAACCCTGCTAATTAAATAGTTGGAGGTTTTACTCCAGTTGGACTAAACAGCAATTATGATCCCCATCCTCTTCAGTACAATCATAATTTTCTAACGAACCAATGTGGTTGAAAAACGTTTGTAAATCATAGAATGTAAAGCTTTAAAAAGTTCTTGGAGATCCTTTTACTGTACATTCATTTTATTTATTTATTTTACTTTTCTATCATTTTAGTTGCCCGATTTAACAAGTTTGGTTATCTCTAAGTCAGAACTTAGAATAGGAAAGCTATCTGCAAGTGCTCTAGAAGCTTCAAGGGATTTTCCCTGAAATCCTCTACTTTGTCTTGTCGGTCTTCTGCCAACTCCTCTGCTCTTCCTAGCAGCACACGCCAGGCGCCTTTCCCCAGCTACTGCTGCGTCTCTGCACCCAGCAAAAGCCCAGTCCCACAGAGCTGAGCTGTGGTGCTCATTCCAAATTCCCAGCCAGTCAGGTCTTTCAGCCGTGATGGAGTAGCTGTGACTTGCAGTCTATCTGTCACTGCTCGAATGTTTTACTGGGCATACAACACAATGATAGGCGACATCACTCAACAGCAACCAGTCCAGCCACAAAAGGAAGGAGCAGCAATTTGTAGCCTCAACATAGCCATTTAATCATTTCCAACAGGCCTCCCCCCCACCCCCAATCTTGCTACGCCGGCTAAACTAAACTTGAGAATTATAGGACAAATATTTGAGTTTCTTCCCACTCCGGCAACTTTGACCGACTGCTGTTTGGACTATGTCCTTCTTAATGGCTAACCTTTGGCCTTTGGGTAAAAGCTATTTAACTCAGCTCCACCCGTTTATAATGAAGAGGTTTTGTTTTTGTTTTTGTTTTTTTAGCTTACAGGAGGGAATCTGTGCTCAACCCTTCATTGTCTGCATGGTTTTCTATTCAGCCAATAAATGAAAAAGAAAGAAAACGCAAGCTCTCCACTTCTCTCCATGCTTTATTATCCATTAAAACAATCCCTAGGAATGGCAAAGAGGGTAGGTTTCTGGAAGTGCTGGCAATCATTAAGGGTCCATTGCTTTGCTTCAGTTCATAACCCAGATGGACTTTTTCAACCTACTTTATGTAAAATAGCAGGACTCAGTGTTATGCTGTATTATGAAAAGTGTTTCACCGAATCAGAACAAGTAAAAAAATATATCTACTGAATGTTCCTTTCTGTTTCCCTTTCCCCTTCTTTCCCCCTTTCCCCCCTTTCTCCTTTCCCTTCCTTTTCCCCTTTCCCTTTCCCATTTCTCTTTCTTTTCCCTTTTCTTTTCCCCTTTTCTTTTCCCCTTTCCCTTTCTTTTCCCCTTTTCTTTTCTCCTTTCCCTTTCTTTTCCCCTTTTCTTTTCCCCTTTCCTTTTCTTTTCCCCTTTCCTTTCCTTTTCCACATTCTTTTTCTTTTCCCATTTCCTTTTTCCCTTTTCTTTTCCACATTCTCTTTCTTTTCCCCTTTCCTTTCCCTTTCTTTTCCCCCTTTCCCCTTTCCTTTTCTTTTCCCCTTTCCTTTTCTTTTCCACATTCTCTTTCTTTTCCCCTTTTCTTTTTTCCTTTTCTTTTCCCCTTTCCCTTTCTTTTCTCCTTTTCTTTTCCCCTTTTCTTTTCTTTTCCCCTTTCCCTTTCTTTTCCACATTCTCTTTCTTTCCCCCTTTCTTTTTCCCCTGCCAGTTCTGTTTGATCGCGTACTGGTGCCTTTCCAACTGTTATTCTTAAAAAGTCCCTTGGCGTTTTCTCGTTCCATCTGCCTTGTTTGCCCCTGAGGATTCTCCAAATCTTTTGAGCTCTTTCCCTTTATTTCTAATCAGTCCTCTTCCCTTTGCTAACCAATCTCCCCCAGCCTAACTGTGATCCTGTAATCTCCCAAGAACAAAGCTAAAATCTAGCCAGAAAGGAATTGGACACTCTTGAGCATCCCAACAAACCTGAAGGAAACCTCTTATAAGAAAAAGAACACAATAATAATGGTTACTTTCTATACTAGATTTTTTTGTTGTGAAAATGTTTCAAGATGGATAAACTAATTGCATGATTACTTTATGATTAATATTGATATCTTTATTACAATTATTATTATTGTGGTTATTGTTGTATTTCTATCTAAAACCATCTGTGCCCAGACAACATGCTGTTCAGATAGATATGGAACTTCTTATGTTTATTTTAAAAAATGTATCAAGAGAAAATATATTTAATTTTTTAAAAAATATCCGTAACACTGAGGGTTGATGAAGAAGGACAAAGTGTAGAATGTAGACAAAGAAATGCATTAAATAAAGGTTGTAGCACACATGAAGGACTGTGTTACTCTACTCGATTTAGGGACGCTATTCCTGAACTATCTTCTGAACCAAAGTGTGTCAGCTGCATGGCACCACAACTATCACCTCTGCTCCATGCTTAAGAGTTTCTGGGTCACACTTGATTTGCCCACAGAATGTGACAAATCTTGACCTGATCTAGAAATGCTCTCCCAGTGTTTAGTCCCCTGGCACCTCCAAGTAGGGCAGTGGGGAAAAATATGGCTCAAATCCTAGATAACTGTAGGCATTTAATCTTTTTGTAAAGCAGAGTCTTATTATTAAAATGGATAAGCAAGAGTGTGTCAGTGTGTGTCAGCCTCTGCTTCACTTGCTTGCTATCGGCTGCTATAGAAATGGGGAGGGTGGGGGCATGGTATTTGGGAAGGGAATTGTATGGTACCGGAGGAGTTATGTAGAAGGGAGTTTTGTTCTCACCATCTTCTGCACATGCTGATGGCCGATGTTTGGACTTGGTCAAGGCCAACCGTCTCGCATACCAACCTGATGAGGCCTTTTGAAGATGCACCCCACATGACACCTTAGGGAGTTGCAGATTAGACACTGGGCTGAGGTAACTGGAGGGAGTGGGCTGGGTGATATGTACTTGTTTGTGCCTTTTTGGCTCAGATTTTGCTTTCCTTTTCACTAATCAATTCATATCTAGTAAAAATACTTTGTCTCTATTCAAATGGAGTTGAGGTTTTTCTTTCTTGGATACTGAAGGAGGTATGCCTGACATTAAGCAAGATCTGAGCTTGCATCCATCCCGGAGTTAGTCAGGACTGCACTAAAATTTGAGGGGCTGTAACAGAGAGGAAGAGGTCAAGCTATTTTCCTCCTTGTCTGAAGGATGGACAAGGAATAATGGATGGAAACTGACCAAGGAGAGATTCAACCTAGAAATAAGGAGACATGTTATGACAGTGAGAACAATCAACCAATGGAACAGAAGTTGCTTTCAGAAGTTGTGGGAGCTTCATCACTGGAGGCTTTCAAGAAGAGACTGGACTGGATTTGTCAAAAACGGTCTAGGGTCTCCTGCTTGGGTGGGGGCCTACAATGTCCCTTCCAACTCTGTTAATCTAATCTAAAGAATGCTGAAATTATAATTTACTAATATATGCTAATGTAACAGAAATATGGAAGCGTGAGCGTGTTTTACCCTCCCTCCATTTTTACCCCAAGGATTTAAGGTGGAATCAGTTTAAATTTCTTTTTAATGCTTTCTTTGTTTTCAGGCTTAAAACATGCTTTTATAACTGTCATCACAGAGTGTGTCCAAGGTCGTTAAAGAGATGCAAAAACCTTCTTCGGGAATCTACTGAATCAAATCCATATGGATATTTAGGAGCAATTATTACAAAAGATGGATTCCAATTAAAGAAATACAATGATGAACTTCTTTTGCCTAATACCAAAACAGAACTTAAATCAAGGTGACAACTTTATCTTTGCGTGTCAAAATAGCCACAATTGAAATAAATCTTCTTCCTCCTGTTTCAGATGCTGCCAATTCTGTTATCAATTCTGAACATGGCAACAAAAATTCTTTCTTTGTATGTAACCATTAAGAGGAAAAAACTGTAACTAGGCAAACTGTACAATATAAGCAAAAATACAGTGGAGTTTTAGGTGTATTAAATCTGAAAAATGGAATAGCAATAGCACTTAGACTTATATACCACTTCATAGTACTTTTACAGCCCTCTCTAAGTGGTTTATAGAGTCAGCCCATTGCCCACAATAATCTGGGTCCTCATTTTACCCATCTCAGAAGGATGGAAGGCTGAGTCAACCTTGAGCCCCTGAGATTTGAAATGCCGAACTGCAGCTAGCAGTTAGCAGAAGTAGCTTCCAGTACTGCACTCTAACCACTGTCCCACCTCTGCTTTTCAGTCAAAACAAGTATAATTAGTAATAATTCAAAATATGTTTAAGTTGAAGTAGTGGTAGACAATCTGGTAAAATAATAAAACTTCAGGACAAGAAGGAAGTTGAGAAGCCTTTTACTTAAAAACCTCCAACAATAGGGCATTCCATTCCTTTCTGAAATTAAGAATTTAAATATATATTTAAAAATTTCCCTACAAGTTTGGACCAAATTCTTAGCTTCCTCTTCTTCCTCTTCTCCCATCTTTGGCCACCAAGGTATTAAATATTGAGAGAAATACAATGAACTAGATTGGAAGTCCAGTTAATTTTGTGCATGATCAGAAGATATGGAGAGACCTAACCCACAAAATTGCCAAGAGTTGTACACAACTGAATAACAACATCATCATAAGCAAATAAAAATGGAAAGACAGAGAATTTAGCAAGATAAGTTATGCATATTAGATACAAGTTGGATTAGGCATAAGTATTCTGATTTCCCTGTTATATTCTCGATAACCTCTATTTTTACTAATGGATTCTGAAGAAGAACTAGAATACAGGTTATAACTCAATTTCTAATCAGGTGTAGATACTGACAAAAATGGAAGAATTGAGCATGTTCAGAAAATGTAAGTGGAATGAAAAGAACCTTTTCAAACTTATACAAACTTCGTAAGATGTTTGATCAACTCACCCCAACGTCTTTTAAAACTCTGGAAAAGCATTTGAACTTGGTAGGTCACTTTGCAAGTCTTAGATTACAAGAATACTTTTCAATCTTTTAGAAATTTCAAGTACTGACTAGGAAAAAAATAGATGGCAACACATTTTTTAAAAAAAAATGTATAAACCCTTTAAATGTTATGGGATACTAATCAGAAACATTATGGATTGTCTCAGAGGAGCTATAATAAAATAACTGGGGCCACAATTTTTTTTCCTAATTTTTATTTTTGATTGTAAGGAAAATTACATAATGGTTTTTAATCTTCATGTTAGTGTGGTTTTACCATCATATTTACTTGGATATATAAATTGGGGCAACATAAGAAATTAATCTAAAGGTTTTTTTCTTTGTTAGCTGAAAGATGAATTAATGCAAAATACTGGGGGGGGGTAAACATACACATACACACACACACACTCAATGGTAGTCAAAAATATAGAAAATATTTCTGGCTGAAAAAATCAGCACAGAAGCACACACAGTCTTGAAGAATTATTTAAATAAATACGGTTTCATTTACGTCCAGTTTATATTTCATAGTTACATCAACAAAGTAATTGCTAACAGATTACCACTGTCTGTACAAATATCCCTTGGGACTCAGATATTGAATGTGAATGTATGCAATTATGCAGACATTTTTATAGAATAGTCTTCCAAAATAGATGCACACGACTGCTTTGGGTTTTTTTTTTTCTCTCCCTGTCCCCCCCTTCCATTTTTTCACTATAGTTTCAACTATTGCTTTTTTAAAAAAATTAATTAAATTGTATGAGTTTCACCTTTAGCTTTTGCCAGTCCTATCCTCTTGCTCACTGTCTCCCAAAGCAAGTTATCCCCTTGGCAATATTATTCCCCCTTGAAATGCCACTGAATCTTAATTATAAATATTTCCTAACGTGCTTTGTTCCCTTAAAATTTCAAGCATCCTCCCTTTCCTTCTCTCTTGTTTCTTTATAATAACTTAGGCTTCCATATATGCATATATGTTTTAAGCCATAAAAACCCCTTCGGGCACTTTGCGAGCCCTTTTCTGCTCCTCACTCTGGGGCCAAAGAATTGATCGATTTTAAAGTTAAACATTGGCATCTGCTGTTATTGGAAAAGAAGGGACCCGGGCTACACTCATCCGCCTTGCTTTCAAGCTCTGCCACCAGTGGGCCGCAAATGAAGACAAGCTGTTTTCAAATGAGAAATGCAAAACAGTCAATCTGTTTGTCTGTTTAATGTAACTGGGAACATAAGCTGCTAAAAACCCGAGCATTCGGCACTGTCAGATGGGGAGCAGTCGCTAACAAATGAAAGCCTAATGGCCCATTTTACTCGGCGCTCTGGAGTTCCTCCTAATGGTATTTTCCATATGCACTTCAACATGCTTTTAACCGAAATTGCAAATGGTACTATTTTCTCTCTAACAGAAGCGTGTAATCTCTGCAGCGCCCGCTTTCCACCTCTTACCCCTCCCCCCTCCATCCTCCCTGCTTTGGCTCGGATGTCTTTCTACTTGGCACCGTGCAGGAATGCTGATGTTCAAAGCGTCTTGAAACGGCAAGCATACTGCTCACCCATACGACACTCTGCTTTGTTTTACACCTGTCATTTTACGGTAGTTAAAAAAAAAGCGTGTTTGGGGAGGGAGAGAGGAAATCAAGTCATTAACCATGATAGATATGTTTTTAATAAGAAAGTGTTTTGCCTCACCAGGCAGATAAATTGCAAGTCTTAAGACAGCTCCGCAGCTCTAGCATACAATTAGAAAGATGAAGCTCGGAGTTTCGAGACACTCCACAAAGATTATGACAACTCACCCCGGTTTTTGGCTCCCTTCGTTGCTCAAGTATTAATCAATTAGATTTCGCTCCACCACTCCAAGCTGGGGGAAGACAGGCTACCACTCACCGATCATGGATCACAGGGCTGTTTTCATGCGAAAGAAAAGGCTGGAGGCTGGAGCCTTAGTGGTGGCCAAAATCTGTCCACTAAATTCATTGGCAGAGAAACGGAGTGGGTCATTTCTCCAAAGTTCTGAGAAGGGCACACAAATTTTTGATCGTGTGACCGTGGGAATGTTGTGACGGTCGTAAGTCATTTTTTTCAGTAGCATTTAAACTTTGAACAGTTGCTAAGATAAGGCTTGCCAACAACTTGCCATTTGTAATGCGACAAAGTAGAAAAATAAATGGGGAGCAGTTCTGTATTTTATATGTGCCTAATTGCATTTAATTCTGACTTGATTAAAGTGAATTTTGTTGTTGCCTTCTTCACCCACTACTTTGCTTTAGACTGCTGTCAGTTTGCTTTCTTCAAGGCAACATCTAACGCATCAATCATCTCCCCTAATATTTTCTTAAGCATTAAATTTCTACCTCCCTCTTTTTCCAAGAAGCTCAACTCAGCAGCAAGTACCTTAATAGTTTGAATGGGGCAAAGGTGGGTTGCCAATTTTTTTAGTACCGGTTCGGGTGCATTCCCCAGCATGTGTGCGACACTTATGCACATGCGCAGAAGCATCCGGGTGGGTGGGCAGAGCCTCCTGCCACCGCTACTACCAGTTCGGACGATCCGGGCCGAACTGGGAGCAACCCACCTCTGGTATGGGGGATAGAAGTTGATTTCTGAAATTTTAAAAGATTTGAATATCCTGTGAAATTTTACGGGATTGAAAAGGAGAATCAGATCATCACATCTCCACAATCTAGTGTTTTCTTAGCCAGTGTGTTTGTGTGCACACAAACACACACACACACACACACATTTACAGTCCAATTCTAATCCTGACTTGATGTTAACTAAACCGCCACACTGCGTTACAGAGCTGTGAAATAACTTAGTCCTATTTGTTTATGGTTGCTTTAGAATTTGTGCAGTTCTTGCTGAAACAAGCTCTACTTCCAAAGTGCGTACATTTCCACTGGATTTAATTTTAGACCCAGCTTTATCTCTGTCCTGCACAAACCTGCTATTATGACATGGGTATTACTGTAAAATATTTACATCAGAAATACTCAGCCATATAACTCGAGTTGCAGAAAATGTCATGTATGCTAAAGAAATCAATTTCACATTCCTGAAAGTGTCTGTCAGGCTTATTTGCCTGGCACTCTCCTCCTGTGCTGACTTTGCCCCCACATTTTACTCCTCGGGATCCTGGCAGGCGAAAGGTGAAAAAATAAGTTCCTTCTCTTCCAGCTTCAAGATTTGATTTGGATTTCAGTGTTTTCTTCGAGACACCAAATGGCACCAATAAAGGGGAATATTTGCAGCTCAGAGTTGAAATGAGGGGTCCTTGGTGCTCTCTGAGCGTTGATTTCCTGAAGTCGTTTCACTACCTGAACTAGGTAACATCATCAGTAAGGGAGCATTTGAGAGCAAACTCCATTCCCTCACTAAAACTGATACGATTACCTAACAAGCAAGGACTAGAGTGACATTCCAGTATTTGAGGGGCTGCCACAAAGAAGAGCGGGTCAAATTATTTTCCAAAGCACCAGAAGGCAAGAGAAGAAACAATGGATGGAAACTAATCAAAGAGAGGAGCAACCTGGAATGAAGGAGAAACTTCCTAACAGTGAGGGCAATTAATCAGTGGAACAACTTGCATCAAGAAGTTGTGGGTGCTTCATCGCTGCAGGTTTTTAAGAAGAGACTGGACAGCCACTTATCTGAAATGGTATAGGGTCTCCTGCTTGAGTAGGGGGCTGGACTAGAAGACGTCCAGGATCCCTTCCAGTTCTATTCTTAGAACAGCTAACATCTGGCTATTTTTAATAATATCTGCCTATCCCAGGTCCTTGGGAAGGGCTTGACAGGTGGATAAAAAGGCCAAATCCAGTGTAAATAACTGACTGACCATGTGACCAACCATAATACTGATCTAATAGAAATGATTTTAAAATGCTTATCACAGAAACAATGAAATTCTAAAGAAACACTATTTGTTTTATAACTAGTATAACAGAGAAAATATTAAGGAAAAAGTAACCTGGAACAACAGAAAATATTTTTATTTCACCTAACTTTTTAAAAATCATCACACAAATAATTAGGATTCTTTGCTGTGGGGGGAAAAGATAACCATTTAGGTGTTTTAAACAATACATTGGTTTAGTAAAAGATCTTAAATTTTATTTTATTTACTTTTGTGAGAGGCTTTCTTATTTATTAAATATACGTCTTTAATTAAAATAGTTCCTTTTGTTTTTCTTCCCTTTGGAAACAAAAGCTGTACCAACTGTTGAGATCTTTTGTTTAAGAAAAAGAAAAGAAGGGACTATTGTAACAGCTCATTATCAGCCATTTACTGATTCATCAGTTTCTGCCTGAATGGTTTAAAATGCACACATGGAGTCCTGATGGCAAACACAACAGTGCAGGCTGGTGGAAAATAAAAAGAAATCAGTGTTTACAACTATAGTTTACAATCCAATGATTGAAAATATTTAGGCGCAATCATGGGTTTATTGTCTTTTAACAATCAAATGGCATCAAAACGCAGAAAGGAATAATTAGATGTCAAGTATTTTGGCCAGGGAGCAAAACTGTATATATGAGATGAGCCAATATCTTCAAATGCATACAAGCATGCTACAGATAGAACCAAACACCCCCTAATGCCCTTCTTTTCCTTTGCAGTTTAGAACAGACTGCAGAGAAGATCACAAAGGACGTCCTCTCCAAGTGGTAAATTAGTCAGCTATTGGTTAAAAGCCATCATCCTAATGTGTTGTTGGAAAAGGCAGAATGTCAATGGTTACAAGGGCAGAGTTACAAAGGAGAGTTATCAGATTAAATCTATAGTAAGTCGTGAAACTCATAGGGATTTACACACTAAGTTATTCGTAACATTTGGCAAAGAGAAGAGATTCATATCAAAGCAATCTGAATATTATCTCAGGGTTGGGATATAAACTAATTTAGTCAAATCGCAACATCTACAGTTGTCCTCAACTTACAACCATGACTGGGACCAGAATTTCCATTGCTAATAAGCAAGGCAGATGTTAAGTGAGTCACGCCCAATTTTACAACGCTTTGGGCTACGTTGGTTAAGAGAATCACTGATATTCTCTTGTGAATTACAAGATCAGTTAGAAAATCTGGATTTCCCCATTACTTTGTTTGTTGGAAGCTCATATATGGCAATCCCATAACTTGGCATTGTGCAACCATCATTAATACATGTTGGTGGTTAAGCTTCCAAAGTTTGATCACATAACCATGGGAATGCTGTGACAGTTTTAAGTGCAAGGACTGGTCATAAATTCATTTTTTTTAGTGCCGTTGTAACTTGGAATGTTCACTAAATGAATGGTTATAAGTCAAGGACTACCTTTAAATTGCACTGATGAAAAAAATCAAGGCCAGGTTTTGGAGCAAATGTTTGCACACACAAACTTCTTCAAAACTCTATATGACACCTGTACAAAAACTCCCTTTTATGATCCTGTAGTCCCATCACAAGTAGATAATTACCCTTCACTTGAATTTCAACTGCATTTATAGGAGAAGAGCAGGCAGAGATGAGGGGCGGAGTTAAATGAGTCATCAGCCTAGAGTTGTTATGTTCCCACAAATGGTCTGAGTTCAAACATTCCTGAATTCCACTGACCCTTTTCTGGTGCCAATTTAATGTTGAACTTTAGTTGACTAGACTTTTGTATATAGGCATGAGCAATAGATCTGCAACTTAATGTATAGTCCTGATTCTTTGCACCTGACAGGATCTTCCCAACCACAAAAGGGAAATGTTAGCTGCTGTCAGTAACAATTGCAAAGAAATAAAAACACGTCTAGCTAGGCAAGGGAGAATTAAAAGTTTACTTTTTAAATTGTTCCTAACTGCCTGTCATAAATTAATAGGTCACCAGGCATGGTGCATTTAGCTAATGGAGAGTAATTTTGTCTGAAGATACTCACAGAAAATGTCAGCCTGGCATCTATTTGCTGAATTGAAGGTATTTGTGTAAACAGAAAAAAATTGTGCAGGACTTGCCAGAGGCAGTACAAAAAATAGATGATGGTTATGTGTGCCTAGATGAATGGTATGGCTTGGACTTCAAAATTAATTGGATTTTCTAATTTAGATAATAGCCCCTACATGCCAACCTAATGAGCAAGTCAACCACCTCTCCAACAACCAAGGTAAATTCTGAAGAAAATGTCAAATACTATGAAAATAACTTTAAAAAATCAGAATCTGCGGAGAAGGAGGATCCATGTCATGATGTTACAACGTGCGGTCTCGATACTCTGAAATCGCCGTTGACACTTTTGCCACTGGGGGGGTCCATTGAGACCTAAACTGTCCCGTAGAGATGGTGATCAGGAAGACAAAACCTTGCTGGTCTCAGGGACATTGCAAAATCCCTGATAGACCCAAGGGAAGTGCTTCAAGCCCACGATAAACAGGCAGCTCCTAGGCTTATGAAATTGGGATGCTCCGGAAGGAAGGAAGTGAAAAGAGAAAGTGAGTCCATCTGGTGAGGTATTTTTTCTATTTTGCTAAAGACTGCCCAAAGAAATGTTTTTTTAAAGCCAAATTAGATCCTTAGACAAAAGAACTGACCAGCAAAAATAATCCTATGAGATCGCTGTGGAAAGGTTTTTTCCCCCTTTGTCATTGTAACTATTTTTTGTGGATTGAAATGCTCATAACGTTCTTCATCTCTCCTCTTAAAGTGAACAGATTGATTTTTTTCCCCTCTGCTTCTTGTTGCTTTATTTTTTGATTTCTGTTTCTTGTTGCTTTATTTTTTGACTTCTGGATTAAAACCTTCCCTTTTATTTTAACAATTATTCCTACTACTTGTTATTAAACCACACTAAAAGAAATCTAAAGAACTTTGTTTCCTACAGAAGGTGAAAATTAACTGCCACTCGGAGTTTTTTTAAACAACGTATCTCTTTTTTATTTGACTCTACTAACTTTGCAGCTGAAGGGTTTGCAACTTGTTTACAGAAACAGATAAAGAACCAAGGGCACGAACTGTTTTCACAGGTATGTCTGAGAATTATTTTGGCAGAGAAAGAAAGGAAGGAAGGAAGGAAGGAAGGAAGGAAGGAAGGAAGGAAGGAAGGAAGGAAGGGAACAGAACCCTTCCCCTTGAAGAGCATAAAAGAACTTGTGTTTATGTCAACCTAAAATAAAAAATAAAAGAGGCCTGGAAAGCTAGAGTGGCAATGGCTTAGTTTTTTTCTTTCCTCTTTCTTTTTTGGAAACATGGATCAATATTCAGATGAGGAAACCTTAAAATTCCAAAATGTCTGGGCTGGAATTCAAAATCTATTGGAAGGATATGGGAGAATTGAGAAGAAGTTGGGAAGACTAGTTTTCCTCACAGCAAAAGATGATGGGGTTGGAGCCCCCAAAATTAAAGGGGAGAATGAAGATATAGAGGATAAAGATAAGACAATAGATAAGATTATTAATGGAGCAAATGTGGGTGAAAATGGAAAGAAGGGAATATGGATAAGGGAATTTGACGAATTGGAGCTCTACCCCAAATTCCAGGACACAGAAGAGAAAAAAATACTAATGATTATAGACATAAGAAGAGAATTTTTTTCAGAAGCAAGATTGACAAACAAAGACAAGTTAACTTTAGTAGCAATTGGTGGGCAAGACCCTTCAAGCAACAAAGTGCAGAGAGAAGCCTATAAAAACCTTATAAAGGAGATAAAAAAAGACTGACTCCACAATTGGCAAGAGAGATAAGACTGTTTTGTTACTGGAAAGATGCAGGTTGACAATGAAAGTTGATAATAAAAAATAGTTTTTTTTATTTTTGGTGATTAATAAGTAGGAATTTTGTAACTCCTAGATTGTTTTAGATTGTTATTAAATGTTTACTCACTAACAATTAATTAACCATAAATAATAATAATGAAATGATAATGGATACAGCACAATGATATATACATGTATTGACAATTTAGTGAAATAAATTTGGATCTAAATTGTAAATTGTGACTTGGGAAAAAGACCTATAAATTTTATTAACAAATTTTCATTTAGATCTTGTTATAAAGGTGTATGGTTTTTTTTGGGGGTGGGGGCCCTGATGAGAGGAGATGGGGCATAAATAGTAAATGATTTTTAGCCAATTATAATAACAACAAGGAAATGTTAATTTCAAAAAACCTTGTCAAGAAAATTGTAGGGACCTATCCAGGAAATGGATAAGAATTGTTCTGACCTAGGCCTCCCAAGACCATGAAGCAGACTTCTCATCCTGATAAAACCACTTTTATTTAGGTTAAAGGGAATTCCTCTCCAGCAAAGTCCCGGCAAACAGTCTTTCAAGAGATTTCACAACTACAGACCTTTATCAGACTTGGAGAGTTGCCAGGCCGATATCTTCCAAATGCCATGCTGTAGCAGCAATTACTTGGAAAGAAGTCAGGAGCAGATCTTCACCCTAATGAATTGAACTAATTGTTTCCTGCAAACTCCCCTCCCCTTTCGCTCCTATTCCCTATGGGAGGGGCCATTCACTGGCCACCTGTGTTTTTATGGCTCTTGTTCCTTAGCTGTTCTCTTCTCCTGGCAACTCTGTGCATGCGCACATCGGTAACAGGCTCCAGCTGTTCTTGTGCCCCACTGATCTCTGACTCTGAAGGCAGCTGATAACTGTCGGATGGCCATGGCTCCATCTTTGCCCTCATCAGAGCCTTTCCCAGAGTCCATGACTGGCCCATGTCCTCCCCAACCTTCTCACTGTCTGAGTCTGCCACCAACTCTGCTGGTGGGCCACAACAAGAACCAAGAGTCAACATTGATTTGAAGGCCCACAACCCTAAGTATACTTTTGCCAAACTGCTAAAAATGTTGATTGTTTGGTTCCACTTACTCCTTTACAGATGACGTGATGGCAGGCTACACATATATGGGATGAACCTTTGATGCAGATGATCATTGTGAACATGATGTTCATAAACAGGATAAAAGAGACAATTTCTCCATGAATTTGGAACCAAGACACATAGGGATTGATGAATCATAACCAGTTTGCATGAGTGAGATGATCTGATTCACCAGATTGATTTGGAGTTGAAAAATTAGATCAGACCTTATTCAAATGATTGGAGCAATTCAAGTCTCCAGTTGAATTCAATTACTTTATTCAAATTGGGTCAATTGGGTTGAATTGATTTCAAATCACCATTTGCATTCGACAGCAGAGTCTTCTGCACAGGGACAGAGTGATCCTTCTGTCTGACAGATCCAACAAGAGTGTTCGATCGAGGGAGATGATCCAATAGATTTGCTGTCTCAACTGAATGCAGTGTCAGACCTGGAAGCCATCTTTTTACATTGGGCTTTCAGGCCTGTCACATTTTCTATTGTGGGAAAATAGGAGGGGGGATTATACAGAGTATGGGACATATATAGTCAAAATAACATTCTTTCTCAGAGAGTCAAGGCCATGTTGCCTGGCAGATATGATCAGGTGACTGGGAGGCATCTCCAGTGTTGGATGGTACCTGATTGGACCATGTGATGGACTTGTGGGTGCTGGGCAGGGACTTGAACTTTCACTTGGGTGGGGAAAACCTGGAAATTTTCAGGTTTTCCCAGATGTGCCAATATGACATCTCTAATAAAATGGAACTTGGAGGAACTTCAAGCCTTGGAGTCTTCTTTCATTGGGGGTATTACTTGGAACCCTGACATTAACCCGAATCCCCTTCAAGAACACAATTAGCTCCCCACAAATCTGGGGTGCTGTCTGGGGTCCTGAGCCCCAGCCCTGACATACAGGGAATTATTGAATTTCATGAAACTGAATGAGAAAGTTTGATGAGAAGGTTGTGCAGAAACCTTAACAATAAGCAAGCGCTTTGCCTGGAAACAAAATGGCAGCTCAGGTAATTCTCCCAGACAGGTATAATGTGCTCTCTTTGAGTTTTACCAGAGGCTAACCTGACTGCTCTGTTCCAAGCCAATTGAGGCTTCAATGCAAGACAGAAATGCAAATTCATGTGGAGGGCCTTGCTATAATTGTTGAAAAAAATCAGTACCAGCAGTACAATTTCAAGGATCTTTTCATTCAGGAAGAGACACATTGGATACACTATCTTAAAATGATAAAATCCACTCCTGGCCATTGGCATAATGTGGGAAGCTAGTAAACTAAGGAATACAGAAGTGGATTCTACTATTAAAAACAGAGCAGGGATTCTTGTTCTCATGCTTGGAGATACACTTTCTCAGGGGCCAATAGTAGAAGGAAGAGCTAGATTTGAAGTGATATTTTTTTAAAAAAAATAAAAGGGCTTTTCAGTAAAGATGTTTACACTTGTTATACATTTTCATTCATTTTATACTGTTACCTATCTGGAATGTCACATGCTAAGAAAGCAGATAAAAGCACAACATAACTACATTCCTTTTTGAAGGGTGCTAACTTTTCAGTAGGGATGCAGTGGCTCAGTGGTTAAGACACTGAGCTTGTCGATCAGAAAGGTCCGCAGTTCGGCGGTTCGAATCCCTAGTGCCATGTAACTGAGTGAGCTCCCATTACTTGTCCCAGCTTCTGCAAACCTAGCAGTTCGAAAGCACATAAAAAATGCAAGTAGAAAAATAGGAACCACCTTTGGTGGGAAAGTAACAGTGTTCCATGTGCCTTTGGCATTTAGTCATGCTGACCACATGATCATGGAGATGTCTTTGAACAGTGCTGGCTCTTCGGCTTTGACATGGAGATGAGCACCAACTCCTAGAGTCAGAAATGACTAGCACATATGTGCGAGGAAAACCTTTACTTTTACCTTTAGCTTTTCAGTGAAGCTTTTGAGATCTATTCATAGAGTTTTCGATGGGTGCAGAAAACACTCCATTTCTTAATTTCTCTTAAATTAAAATAATAATAATCAACCAAAACCCATATAGAAGATTGGTAGAATGAATGGGGCTAAGGTAAGGTAAAGGTTCCCCTCGCACATATGTGCTAGTTGTTCCCAACTCTAGGGGGTGGTGCTTATTTCTGTTTCAAAGCTGAAGAGTCAGCGCTGCGTAACGGATTCAAACTGCCAAACTGCTGACCTTTCTGATCGACAAGCTCAGCATCTTAGCCACTGAGCCACCACATCCCATTTGAACGTGGCTAGGTGAGACCTAATTAGAATGAGAGTGAAAGAAAACCAAATTGTTAAATGGCAGCCTGGTATTTCTGCAAAGCAAATTCTATTGATTTCAGTGGATTTTTCATTCAAGTAAGCACGCAACAGAATTGAACACCGATGGGATCTCTCTGGCCGGAGATCAGTTGGATAAATTTAATCATGCTTCAAGTAGAACCACTTAGATTGATAGAATTGAGTAAGGCTGAACAATACCATTGAATCTGATCAGTGACTGATGTTTTATTCCAAAAGGCACGGAAGGGTTAAACCTTTCCACAGTCCTTTCCTTTCCAAAATTCCATCTTCGGCACAGAGTTTTGATTGGATGCCAAAGAAGACTTTAAAAAAATATTCATTTCCAATGTGGTGGATAGGAAAAGAAGCAACTGGTGTGTGTATGTGTGTGTTTGTGTGTTTGTGGATTTTACCTCTGCCTCCTCACGCAGAGTGGTTCTAATTCAGATCAGGGCTCTTGGTTTTAGAAAAGAGTGATAGTGTGCACCCCACCAGGATGTAAACATTGAGTCAAATATATACTGTTGGTCTTTACTCAAAGCATGACTAATGTAAGTTTCATGGATACGTCTATTCTAATTTTGACTAAGTCTCGATTCAACCACCAAATGTTAAAACCAATAGTTAAAGGTGCCCCTGCTCCACTTGGCTGAGAAGATCTGAATAAAGAAAAACAAATTAAAAATATGAAACTTTTAAAAAATGTTTTAGTGATCTGGATTTTCTCAGGGCACCTACTGCATGGACCTGATGCTCCAACTGGTGGATATCTTTCTCCTCCTGGTGCCACCTAGGAGCAGAGGTTCTTCCTACAGTTCTCAACTGACCTCTTGCTTTTACATTTTTGAAATTAAACTAAGAGTGATTAACATTAACCCAAAGTTAAAGGGTCCAAGACCCAAATTGCAAATCCTTGTATTCATATGACAAAGTCCACCCTAATGCATTTGAATAATGCTAGAAGCCATCAAGCTATCACTAGCATGATATTCTGAAAATGTATTGCTTGGACTTGAAGAGACCAGCAATCTGAATATACATAGTCCTCAACTTATGCCCATAATTGAGCACAAAAATTCCATTGCTAAATGAAACGGTATTTGTTCATTCATTGGATTTATGTTTTTGTCAGATAATTCAAAAGAGCTTAAAAGTGGGTCTCCCCTCATTTTATGCACCCTATAATACCCCCACTGGCCCAAATTTCCCTAGTGATGTCCATGGTCCTTTGGAGTATTAGGTGGACTTGAATTTCCTAGTCAATAATCTCAGCATCCTTTGGCTGTAGCACCAAATCAGAATGATATGATGGAATGTAAGAAGAAGGTGGAGGGAGGGGCTCGATCCAGAGGAATAAGAGCAGGCGTGGGCTGCTACGGGTTCGCTTGAATTCGGGAGAACCCATAGCTAACATAATGGCCAATTCTGAGAACCTCCAAATCCCACCCCTGGCTCACCCCTCCCAGGAGTCTTCACATGGCCCGTTTTGGATGCAAGGTAAGTGCAGACCCACACAGAGGCTTGGGAAGGGGGAAAAACAGGCCTCCCGGAATTTCCGGAAGGCTGGAAATAGGCCCATTTCTGGGCTCCAGAGCCTGAGGGAAGCACTTTTCACCCTCCCAGAGGAAAGCCTCCCTCCAGCGTGGTGCAGGAGGCCAACTAGGCAATGCCCAGCATGGCCATGCCGAACCAGCACCCGGGCAGAGAACCCATTGCTGAAATTTTTTGAAGACCACCCCTGAATAATTGGCATCTCATCCTGCATGTTACGTGTGAGAGAAAGGGTAAGGACAGCCTCTCCCTAACAGTTCACAGAGTATAATGTGAATGCAGATAGCTGAGTCCTCAATGTGGTGAGATTTTGTCTGCAGGTGTGAAACAATAAACTGCTCAGCTTGGAAGAATCTCCACGTGTCAATTTCAGTTTTGGTTTTGATGTAGGATCTCAGAGTTGTCAAAAATGTATAAAGGAATATCAAGCCACCATTCGAAGTGTGAAAGGTAGATGCATTCTATAGGGGAAAAAAAGAAATCTGAGGTGCAAATCCAAAAAACGATGCTTAAGATATTGTGGATTAACTTTACAACACAGTCAGAATCACTTCTGTTGGGTTTTATGGAAATTGAACTAGAAAAGAAATATGGGAAATTAATATTGTATATGGTAACAGCAGCAAGATTACTGTATGCACAAAGATGGAAGAATAATGAAAATACTCACAGTACAAGATTAGATTACTGTGTAAAATTGATAGGCGCTTATGAAAATAACAGAGCTGACCATTTTGGAATTGCTCTGGGAAAAAACAATGACTTTTTTTTGAAACAATAGAAACTTATATGGAAATAAAGACTGAATTGATGATCTATGAATTTTGGGAACTAAAAAGTATTAAAGAGAGAGGGGAAAGAATAAAACAGCAACTACTTTATAGAAAAAAAAGTCAGAAGTCGTAATTCCTTCCTTCCTTCCCTCCATCCATCCTTTCATCCTTCATTCCTTCATTCCTTCATTCCATCCTCCCTCCGTCCCTCCCTCCACTCACCCACCCACCCATCCACCCACCCATCCATTTTCCTCACCTCTCCCCTCCTTTCCTTTTTTCCTCTTTCCCCATCTCTCTGGTTCTTCATTTCTCTTTAGTTTTTATCATTTTATTGCGTCCTAAAACTCAAATAAAAATAAATACGTATTGAGATCTCAGGCTTCCACCCACCATTTGAATTATACAAATTATGTGCTGATATTTCATTTGGGTTTTTTTTTTTTTATCAAGTGCAGTTCACAACTTGAAAGATTTCCATTTTTTCTACTCTTCATCTTTTCTTGTACAATTCCTTCTTCACACACACACACACACCAAAAAGGAGGAGGAAATGAAATGTGGGGATACAGACAAGATTTTTTTTTAAATGACACTGCTTTGCATGGTTGGCAAAAGTCACAGAAACCCAGAACGAAAATAATATTGCCCTTTTTCTATTTTTGAACCCTGGCCAGATTCTTAATGAAATAAGATGGCAGGTAGGAACTTAATGTTATTCAACATCTAAAAGCAACTAGTTGCATCCATCTTTAGCTTTGGCACTAGTAAAAAGACAAAAGCAATAATGGAGCTTTGGAGACATGCTGTCAGACCAGTACAAGCTGCAGCCAATCATTTATGGAGTGGAACTCCATTAAATTTTGGAGCAATGAGCAATTTAAACATATGCTCATTGACCAAATTGCTCATTGGTGCCACTATTTGCTAAGGAGAAAGAAAAACATGAAAATCTTCTTCAAATGGAGCTCTGGTGACATTTCAACAGTTTTCTTGGCAGAAATATAGGTAGTTCTTGACATACAACAGTTCGTTGGCCAACTGTTTGAAGTTACAACATCAATGAAAGAAGCGAGTTATGGCCATTTTTCACAGTTACAACCCATTATAGCATCCCCATGTGATCAAAATTCAGATGCTTAGCAACTGACTCATATTTATGACAGTTGCAGTGTCTTGAGGGGTCACGTGATCACCTGTTGCAACCTTGTGACAAGCAAAGTCAGTGGGGAAGCCAGATTCACTTAACAACTATGTCACTAATTTCAAATGGGCATTGATTCATTTAACAATTGTGGCAAGGAAAGTTGTCAAATGGGGCAAAAAAAACCATTTCACAAATGTCTCACTTAGCAACATAAATTTTGGGCTCAACGTGTGGCCATAAATGGAGGACTACCTGTATATAAATGGTTTGCCATTGCCTACTTCCAGTACATTAAAAAAAAATCCCGTCCTTGCCTACAAATCTAATTTCCTTGATTTCTCTCAACCTTGCTTCAGTTCTGGGTCTTCATTGTTTTGGAAAACAAGCTTACTATCTCATCAATGAGATGATGTCCAACTCTATTATGCTGAAACCCTGGAGACCTATCCCAAAGATGCTATTCAAAGGCAGTTGGACTTTCTTTATTTTTCCTTGAAGGTGTTTTGCTTCTCACCCAAGCAGCTTCTTCCATTGGGACTGAATGGTGGAGAATGGAAGGATTTATATTCCTTGCAGTCACCTGGAAGTAGTCATTCTATCTCCTATTTACAACACAGTCCTTTCAGCCATTCGAAAAAGGCCCACAGACATTTGTATTCAGGTGACCCTGAGGGCACAAATAAATTTCCAAGTGGCCTCAACAACTCTCAGAAAAAGTGCTAATGACCAGATGACTACAAGGAATGTAGATCCTTCCATTCTCTACCTTCAGTCTGAACTGAAGAAGCTTCTTGGGTGAGAAGCAAAACATCTTCAAGGACAGCTGAAGTCCAGTTCAGTGGTGGGATCCTGCTGGTTTAATGACCGGTTTGGTGATTGCGTGTTTTGTGCGTGTGCAGCTTTAGAAAAACTTACCTTCCACGTTACTTCTGGGGAGAAACGCAGCTGAGGCACGGCAATCAGCTTTGCTGAGCGAATCAGCTGAAAGGATATAGGTAAGTAAAGCACAGGGGCAGGCAGGCCAACCTGATAGTCAGAGTGAACCAGTTCACTCCCAGCTGATTGTCGGAGCTACCGGTTCACCCAAACCAGTCAAAACCGGCTTAATCTAACCCCTGGTCCAGTTGCCTTTGAAAAATCATCTTTGGAATAGATCTCCAGAGGTTTAGCATAATGGAATTGAAGATCATCTCATAGTTTGTAGGGTAGTGAACCAGAGGTGGTATTCAGCAGGTTCTGACCAGTTCTGGAGAACTGGTAGCAGACATTTTGAGTAGTTTGGAGAACCGCTAATACCACCTCTGACTGACCCTGCACCCATATATTCTCTGCCTCTCAAGTCCCGGCTGATCGGGAGGGAATGGAGATTGTACAGTATCCTTCCCCTGGAGTGGGGAGGTAATGGGGATTTTGCAGTATTCTTCCCCTGGAGTGGGGAGGGAACGGAGATTTTACAGCATCTTTCCCCCTGCCATGCCCACCAAGCCATGCCCACCAAGCCATGTCACACCCACCAAGCCATAGCCACAGAACCAGCCGTAAAAAAATGAATCCCACCACTGTAGTGCACTACTGTCTTTGAAAAAGCATCTTTGGGACAACCATGACCTGGTTGACTGAGAATCTCCATAGACGCTCTGAAGACCTATTTTTGTACTGTGTTCACCTCTCTGAAAATCTCAAGAACATTTGAATGTTCTCTAAACAAACAGATTGCAATTCCAAAAATTTCAGTTCTGCATTTATCACTGCTGGAAATTCTGAGTTCAGGAATCTGGAAATGTCCAGCTGACAAAAGCTAACAAAGTTTAGAAGATTCTGGGACAAGTTCTTCTGGATTCATAACTGTTTTACCAGACAAGCTCGTGATAAGTTAAGAAGACTACCAAATTGCCCTTCTTAGTAATTACTTATTAATTCAATCCTTAGTAATGTGACTCCGGACTGGAAGTTGCACATTTTAATGGAGAGATTTGCTGAAATGGGCAAATTATTTTTTTTCAAGGAGCTCACTGAAGTCAACATTAATTTTCTCATGAAAGATAACATTCATAGAAGGTTTCATACACTTGTTTTCATCTTCCTTTCATGTTATTTAGAGTATATTTCCCAGCTTTTGCCTTTCCTTGTTTTTTTCCCCTTTGAACAGCTCTGATGGTTTCATTATTTGGAAAACCGAAATGCACAAAAAGGACCAACATCTTTCTCAGATCTTGGGCTGCCCTTCCAAAACGATTAAAAGTTTCAGCCTTTTACTTTTAAAAAGTGACATTTAAATTTGAGGATGGTGGGGCACTTTACCAAGTAGCCAGATTGGGATCACCGTGTAATGCAGCTGTTTATATCCAGACTCATATTTAACATTTATTTTTTAAACAAACTGGGAATGAGATAATTTTGTAATATATGTAGGAAATGGGATGGGAACTCATATAATTAACAATTGCTTGTAACAGTGACTAAGAAAGTAATATAATGTAGGAGAAAGATAGGCAGGGGGCGGAGTCAAAAGAGGAATCAGTCTGGAATGGTTAAGTTTCCACAAGTGGTCCAAAGCCTCTTGAATTCTGTTAACTCTCATCTAGCACCAGTTTAGTGCTGTTACTTGAGTAGATTCTTGTGTATAGACTTGAGCAATAAATCGGCTTAATTGCAACTCAATGCTTGGTTTTGATTCTGCCTGACAGATAAGCACTGGATGCAACATGATTTGCAAGACTATCCCCTCCTTGCACTTCCTCCTTACTTGAAAGATGGAAATAACATAAAACAATCCTATTTGCAAGGTACTCCAGACAGGAAGCACAGCCTAGCTGAGCTAATTCTACTTTATTGTAAGGTTACATTAGCAGAATCTTGCAAGTCGGAAAGGACCTTTCTCCCACCATTTACCGCCTTTACAGCTCAAGACACTGGGGAGGGTCTCTTCTCAGATGTTTGTCACACCCACCTCCTTCTACAGTCTAGGTTGCCTCTTGTTCAATCATACTTCCCCCTATCTGTCAAGCAGAGGTGGTATTCAGTAGGTTCTTCTGAGCAGTTCTGGAGAACCGGTAGCGGAAATTTTGAGTAATCTGGAGAACCAGTAAATGCCACCTCTGGTTGGCCCTGCCTTCATCTATTCTCGGCCACCTGAGTCCCAGATAATCAGGAAGAAATGGGGATTTTACACTATTCTTCCCTTGCTATGCCACCAAGCCATGCCACGCCCACCAAGCCACGCCCACAGAACCGGTAGTAAAAAAATTTGAATCCCACCACTGCTGTCAAGTGTGACAAAGCCTCCCTTAGAGGATTTTTTTTTTTGAGAGTGACAATGAACATGGGAATATTTTGAATTGTCCTTGGATTGATCCTCCCCGAAAGCAGGACCAAACAAGAACCAGCTCCCAAAATGGGCAAATCAGAAACTTGCCTTTGGATAAGGATCTAGTCAGGACATAGCTGCTCAGACTAACCAACCAGAACCCAGTACAAACAGAATCTATAAGGAATCAGCATTCCAAAAAGGATCAGTCAGAAGCTGGCGTGAACAAAGGACCAATCAAGAGCCAACTTCACCTGAACGAACAATCAGGATTGTGTGAAAATGCTCACCCCTCACTAACCTGCACCAATCAGAAAGCAGCTAAAGACCAATCAGAAGTCAAGACTCCCAGTTATAAAGACAGGAGCTCATGCAGTCTCTGTCTTACTTGTGTCGCCCATCACCTTATCTCTGAAGATGCCAGCCGCAGTTGCTGGCACAATGTCAGGTAAATTGTTTTCTAGATTCCAGTCCCTAAACCCCAAAGGTCAGCCCAGCCCAGCACCTTCGACTGTTACTTCTATTGCTCTTAAGAGCTTCTCTTCCACCCTGGCGCCAGTCCTTTGATTCATTTGGGCAAAATGGGAAATTCATTTTGGCACCAACTTCTTTAACTGTGCATTCTCCATTGCCAAGGAAACCTTTTTCCTGGTTTCCACAAAACTTTGTGGAGAACGGTTGCAAAGTTGGAGGTGCGTCTCTGTGAGCCAGCAGGAGCAGGCTTTTAATGTAGCCCATGAATTAAACATGCTAGTTCACAGCGTTGAGATAATAAATCAAGTCAGCCTCTATAATACTCCCAACCATCACCTTTCCCCCCCTGCCTTCTCCTCTCCAACTGTTTTTTTATTCACTCAGGTGATATGAATATTGCATCGTGCCAGGAATCTCCTCTTCATTCCACTAGCTCCTATTGCATCACTCCCATTATGGCAAATGGATGGGCTAAGAGAAAAAGACCACATGGGGGTGGAACCAAAATTCTTGCTTCAGCTGCACAGGGGCTGTGCTCATAAGACACCAGTTGGGTGGGCAGACAGGGGAGAACGGCTTGTAGAAGTCCAAGGCTTCAGAGTGGGTTGTAGTTGGTTATCGAACAAGCAAAACAGCTCATTAATCTTGGTCAGGCAGGACAGCCAGATGGAAGACGTGAAAAGATGGATCAAGAGATTGGCGTCAAAGTGGTGTGAACGTTCCCTCCTACTTAGCTTTAAGTGTTACACTTGTCCTCCTTAATAATGATCTTATAACAAGTGAAGATCTGGAAAAGATGGAAAGTACGTTGCAGCAGGGCAGGCAAGCTGCTGCTGCAGCACTGCACATTTTGGAGTCTATGTTTTGGCTAACCCTACTGGTCTCCCTTTAGATTAGATTAGATTAATTAGATTAGATTAGAATTCTTTATTGGCCAAGTGTGATTGGACGCACAAGGAATTTGTCTCAGGTGCATAAGCTCTCAGCGTACATACAAGCAACAAGTGATCAATCATGATCATAATCATAAAATACAATCATCATAAATCATAAGGTACAACAGTCACAGTCATAGGACACTAAATAAGAAATCAACATAAATCGCAATGAGATACAAAATGAAAACAGTCACCATAAACCACAGATACAAATAATAAAGTTATAGCCATAAGAAGCAAAGGAAATAGGTAGTAGGAAAGATGAGAAGGGTGAAGAAGATGTGTTCACAGGGATCTTTAATGGATATTGTGTGAGAATTGGTCATGAGTCATTTTTTTCAGCAGCATCTTAACTTTGAATGGTCACTGAACAAATGGTTGTAAGGACCATCGATAAACTGCTTACAAGTGACTCTGTTCAAGGCACCATATCTGCTCTTCTGTGTTATAGAATTGAGGCTCATAGGTTTCATTCAAGACAAAGGTAGGGACATATGACCATTTAGCCCAGATGATGCTGAGCCAATCTTGGAGTGGTGTGATGGCCTAGAGGTGGAGCTCTCGCCTAACAATCAGGAGGCTGTGAGTTCAATCCTAGGTAGAGGCAGATATTTCTCTCTCTGGGCACAATGAGAATATATCTGTTGAACAAAACTCTGCATTCATGACAGGAAGGGCATCCAGCCAGGAAAGACTCTACTAGCTCCATTCAGTTGCCCAGACTCTACCCTGCAAGGGGTTATGAAGTTGTTAAAAGATGATGATGATGGATGATGAGCCAATCTTTGTTCTTGCATGGCTGCTTTGTGTTGTCAATCATCAAGCATGGTTTTAAAAATATAAAAGTCAAGGTTTCCCTTGCACATATGTGCTAGTCGTTCCCGACTCTAGGGGGCGGTGCTCATCTGCGTTTCAAAGCCAAAAAGACATGCTGTCAAAGACGTCGCCGTGGTCATGTGGCCGGCATGACTCAGCGCTGAAGGTGCACGGAACGCTGTTACCTTCCCACCAAAAATGGTTCCTATTTCTCTACTTGCATTTTTATGGGCTTTCGAACTGCTAGATTGGCAGAAGCTGGGACAAGTAATGGGAGCTCACTCCGTTACATGCTGCTAGGAATTCGAACCACTGAACTGCCAACTTTTCTGATCGACAAGCTCAGCATTGAAAAAGCACTATTTCTTTGGCTGGTCTGTTTCAGACAATCCTTTAGCTAGGCGGATGAAATGAAGGATGAAGCTATCAAAAAGATGAAATCGACTTATAGATGATTGTTAAAAGTGACCTGTTTATTTGCCTTTATGCTCATGCATAATAATTGCAGAATGATTTCCTTTTTAACTTCTAGACGAAACTCAGTCTGTGTTACAAATTCAGTAAAACAATGTGATAAATTATCTTGAGAATTCAAATCAGTTTTCAAACTTGTCAACTGTGGCCCACTGGCTAGGGAATTCTGAGAGTTAAAGTCTGCACACCTAAAGTTGACAAGCTCGAGAAATACTGATTTAAATGATTTGCAGACTAATTGCTGTATTGAAGACAATATATATGTAGTTCAGTGCACTGGTGTTACCTAGTTTGGTAATGAAACATCTTCAAGAAAACAACAAACTCAGAGAGCCCCAAGGACAATTATTGCACTGTTTATTGCAATTTTACTGAGACTGTTTATAAAGCCACAGAATACGAAAGAAGAATGAATGTTGGGTTCATAAATCTCTTCCTTGAGTGGCCAGAATTGTTCTTTAAGGTCGGCAACTTTAAACACTCAAAGAGCCACAAGGTCCTAACCGGATGCCCCCTGTTCAATTCTGGAGCTGACAGGAAGTGCGGTCCCGCATCATAGAGTCTCCTCCTAGCGCGCTGTTCCATGAACCAGAGGTAGATTCCTACCAGTTCCGACCAGTTTGGCTGAACCAGTAGTGGTTTGGCAGCCTGGAACTGGCAGCGACCCAGGTCTGCCACACCCCCAAACTGGTTCTCCTATGAGGCCGCCATTTTGATGTCCGGTCCTGCGCATGTGCAGAACAGTTGTAATTGCACACATTTTTTCTTTTTTTAACATTTTGCGCATGCACAGACCTATTTTTGTGCAAAATTTTTGCGCGCACCGAACCGGCAGTAATGCCGGGAGCAACCCACCCCTGCCATGAACTATTGAGTGAGGAACTGAAGTGGCACCCTGTATTACATGGCTCATTTGACAGATTCCTAACCAGAAACTTGCAAACAAGCAGATCAGCAGCCTATGTTGTGAGGCCAACAATTCAGTAACTTTTGAATGATTTAATCCACCGGCTGCCTCCATCGGTCTCGTGACATTGTTTCATCGGGAAACAATGCAGAAGAAAAGCTGCAGAACTACTTGCATAATCTCTGTGGAAATGTGAAAGGCAACAGCAGAGAAAAGGGAAAAAAAATCCTACTGGTTTGATCAGCAAAAACAAGCTAAAAGTTTGGAGTTAATGAGATCTCTGGATGAAAAAAAAAAGTGAATGATTTCCCCCCTCATTAGTGGGTTTTATCATCAGATGTTAGCATTGTTTGAATGAAATTCATTCAAAGGCCATAAATGAAAGCAGTATTTGGTAAAAAGAATTCCTGATTTGGGCCTATTAACAAACAGCCCATCTCGATAAATAATTCCTTTTATGCGCTGTTCAAGAACAATGTAAATCTGGGTTTCAGCTGCTTCAGTCGGTCCTCAGAAACAAAAAAACATTAAATTGGCTTCTTATAAAAAAAAGAAGGCAAGCTAAAAAGAATGACTGAAATGGTTGTTATAAGTTCATACTTGCATTCAATTCAATTAAGCTGTAGAACAGAGATGAAAGCGACGCGCAGCTTCCTTTCAAACAGTTGACTGGGGGCGGGGGCGATCTTGTAAAATTGTTTCAAAATTGAGCAAACCAAATACACAATGGAGACAAACATGAAGGGAGGAAACGAGAAATTGACATGGAAGAACTATGGAATGAGAACAGGCCCTTTAAGGAAGTCAAGTCAAGAGAAATCAGCCTAAAGAGTGGGATAACTACTATCAAGTTAATGACATGACAAAATTGTATTAGTTTTCAAAATAGTAAATTGTCAGACATCAAGAATCAGAATCACAGGATAGGGTCCAGTTAAACTGATTTATTGCTCATGCCCAGTGGTGGGATTCAAAAATTATTTACTACCGGTTCTGTGGGCGTGGCTTTGTGGGCATGACAGGGGAAGGATACTGCAAAATCCCCATTGCCTCCCCACCCCACTAACCTGCTTTCCAGCTCCGTTCTCCTGTTCGGAGCACCAGAAGAAGTTCAGCTGGGAGGCAGCAGGGACTGGGCCAGCCCATTTGCCGGTTCTCCAAACTACTCAAAATTTCCACTACCGGTTCTACAGAACTGGTCAGAACTGGCTGAATACCATCTCAGTTCATGCCTATGTGCAAGAATCTAATCAAGTACCTATCAGCACTAAATTGGCGCCACATAAAAGTCAACAGGAATCAAGACAATTAAATTGTTTGTGGGAACACAATGATTCCAGGCTAGTTCCTCTCTTGACTCTACCCCAAGGCTCTGCGGGTCCTCCTACAGCAACCCAATGTCTTTAAAGGTCTATATGGCACTAAATCAAACTATTTATGGGTTTGTCTCTTCCTGAAGGCATCTGCTCATCACACTAGATTGGGTAGGATGACTTTTTTGTGATTCTGGGTACCTTATCTTTGCTACACTTAACAAGGCATAAGGAAAGCAAGGAAGATACTTCTAGTCTGTTTTGTGTTCTGTGCTACATTATATATCTAGATCATCAAGCTTGTGTGTGTGTGTGTGTGTGTGTGTGTGCGTGTGCGTGTGTGCGTGTGCTTTAGAAGCTCAGTGCAATATCTTCGCAGGCCACCTGCCTTTCTTTTGTGTTAAAAAGGAGGAGGGGGAAGGAGGCTGTTTGTGTGTCCCTTTATAGCTGCCATTACATTTTTCCATTTAAAAAAAAAGGTTAAGCTTCCTCAGGAAACTGGTAATCACTCTCAAATGGGGAAGCAGCCAACAGATCAGGCTTGATGGACTGCTGTGCAGGGATCTACTCTCAGCTGCCGAAATGCCTCCTTGTCCAATTAAACAAATTACCAAGGAGGACCTCAACCGAAGGGCAATCCTTGGTAGGTTGCAACTAAGAGGATGATTGTGGGAGGGAAGAGGGTGATGAATAGGACAGGCCCTATGCAGGTGGAGACTAATATTAAGGCAGATTTTTCTTTAGACGTTTATGGAACATGAGGGATTATCTCGTAGAACAGCGGAAGGGAAGTTGGCAAACTAAAATGCTCTACTGATCACTGATCAATTATATGCTGTTTATACTGTCCATAACTACTTCCATTTCCCAAAATATCGAGGGATTGGACTTATGATCTGGAAGCCCCAGCAAATGAGACAGCTGGTTTGGTCTAGCTACGAAGGCACCAGGCTGGATACCAGGAGATGGTGAATTCTCGTCCCTCCTTAGGTATGAAAGTGAGCTGGATGATTTTGGGACAGTAACTCCCTCTCAGCTTAACTTACCTCAAAGAATTGCTGTGGGGAAAATGGAGAGGAGGAAGGATTATTATATATATTCGCACCTGGTCTTATTTATAAAAATAATAAACATGGGATACAGAGGTGGGTTCCTACCAGTTCGCACTTATTCAGTAGAACCGGTTCATCAAATCTACCAAACCGGTTAGAAAAGGTTCCACCAGTAGACCCGGAAAGCAGGCCACACCTACAGAAGAGGTTCCAAAATTTTTTTGAAACCCACCACTGATGGGATATAAAAACAAATATATACATAACTGCTTGTTTCTTTCTTCTTCTCCCTATAACAGTGTTGGAGAACCGAGTGCCGAAATGGGAGTGTGTGTGTCTGTGTCTGTGTCTGTGTGCGCATGCGCGTGCATGCTGGAAACTGGAAGAGAGACGCCCCGTGTGAATGTGCATGCTGGGAAGATGATCTTCCGGTTTTCAGGGCGTGCATGCAACCCGGCTAGCTGGTGCATGCATGAGCGGCGGGCAGCTGCTCTTCCGGTTTCCAGCGCTCCTGCATGCATGAAGACCAGCTGGCCAGCACACTGCAACCAGGAAGAGAAAAATGGGAGACAGCTCGTGTGCCTGGAGAGATGGCTCTGCATGCCACTTCTGGCACAGTCCTATAACATGCATGTGTGGGGGGTAGAGAGAGCAAAGGCAGAAGCAAAGTTCTAACCTCCCCCTCCATTTTCTTGCTGAGAACATGAATGCAGTTAGGCAAATCGAGAAGAGATTTCTAAGAGATTGTTAAAACTAACAAAAATCCTTTCAATGAATACTGGGGATGCCCAAGAAATTTAGGAGAAGATCTAGCACTACCTGGGAGCAGAGCTAAATTAAGGATCAACCCCTATGTAGTCCCAAAGGAACTAAGTATAACCTCCCTTGAATTCCAAGCAGGTGCCAACCCCTTCGTTCAGCTGATTCCTGTGCATAGGCATAAGTGGCTATACAGATAAAAGATAAAGATTCCCCTTGCACAAATGTGCTAATCATTCCTGACTCTAGGGGGCCGTTTCAAAGCCGAAGAGCCAGCACTGTCTCCATGGTCATGTGACCAGCATGACTAGACACCAAAGGTGCATGGAATGCTGTTACCTTCCCACCAAAAGTGCTTCCTATTTTTCTACTTGCATTTTTACATGCTTTCAAAGTGCTAGGTTGGCAGAAGCTGGGACAAGTAATGGGAGCTCACTCCATTACGCGGTGCTAGGGATTCGAACTCCTGAAATGCCCGCCTTTCTGATCAACAAGCTCAGCATCTTAGCCACTGAGCCACCGCATCCCGATGAGTGGCTACATATCAGATTTATTGGACCTTCACATGTAGACCTGGCATTTGATGCCTGATGGAATCCATCTGGCATCTTGGCCCTTCCTATTTTGGTCTTGCCACACCACTCCCTAAAAGGCACAAAAGGTTGCTCACTCTTGTTAGAACAACGTATTGTCTTGCATTTAATGCAGGGTTCAAAGTGTGTTAAAATGAATTAGGGGAACCGATTAATGGAAGTATCCTCACATTGCGGTTTATGTGGTGGATAGAAGTCTTTGTCTCTTCTCCAGAATTTGCACTGGGATGCCTTCCTTTTTCCTCTAAGTAGCCCATCCAACTGCATTTCCATTTGCTATAGAGATCTTCTCTTCTTTGACTTAATGAAGGAGCTTTCCAGCAGGCGCATAATTGACAACTTAGGAGAAACAAACCCATCTTCATACAAAGAATGGCCTGACATTGCCTGTTATTTCTTGGCCCTTTCAAGGCTGCCAAAAGCTTTGCCTGATTAAAAAGAGCAGAAACCTCTTTCAAATGTAATTGCTTTATAGTACACAACACATAAAGCAGTTCTGAAACTAATAAGCTCCTGACATTTATTATTTGTTAGATTTATATCCCACTTTTTCTTCAAGGAGGTCATAGCATCTAGGTATTGTATTATTTCCATAAAAAAACTGGTGAGACAAGCTGGACTGAGAAAGGAATTGATCCAGTAGGTTCCATGTCTGAGAAACGATTTCACGATGGATCCCTTCAGTCCTAGGTTAGCAAACTCAGTCATTACACTGACAACCCTAATGGAAAGCAAATAATTACTCTAGGAAGCAATTCTCTTTGTCTATATCAATAAGGTAAAAGTTCCCCTCGCACATATGTGCTAGTCGTTCCCGACTCTAGGGGGCGGTGCTCATCTTCACTTCAAAGCAAAGAGCCAGCACTGTCTGAAGACATCTCCGTGGTCATGTGGCTAAACATGACTAAACACCAAAGGCGCATGGAACACTGTTACTTTCCCACCAAAGGTGTTCCTATTTTTCTACTTGCATTTTTTACATGCTTTCGAACTGCTAGGTTGGCAGAAGCTGCGACAAGTAACAGGAGCTCACTCCATTACACGGCACTAGGGATTCCAACAGCTGAACTGCCTTTCTGATCGACAAGCTCAGCGTTTTAGCCACTGAGCCACCTCTTATCTCTTCAATACACTTAAGCAAATTAACCAAACATGAACTCTTCCAAACCACCCACATCATCCATTTTTTTAAAAATTTCCCAATTTAATAGGCAAAATTCTGAATTTTGGATATTTCTAGTCATTATCAATAAAGGCAAACCAATGGTTTTCCCAGTAGTAATATATGGTAGTGAGAGTTGCACCATAAGTGAGTGCCAAATAATTGATGCTTTCAAATTGTGGTGTTGAAGAAGACTCTTAAGAGTCCCTTGGACTTCAAGGTGATCCAATCAGTCAATCCTAAAGGAAATCAATCCTGACTGTCCTTTGGAAGGACAAATCCTGAAGCTGAAGCTAAAATATTTTGACTACCTAATGAAAAAAGAGGACTTCTTGGAAAAGACCCAGATGTTGGGAAAGTTGGAGGGCAAAAGGAGAAGGAGATAGAAGAGGATGAGATGGTTAGATAGATGATGGGTTTGACGCAATGAACATGAATTGGGGAAACTCTGGGAGATGTGGAGGATAAGAGGCCCTGGCATGCTATGGTCAATGAGGTCACAAAACGTTGGACATGATTTAGCAATTGACCAACAAACAACAAAAGTCCTAATCAGATTGCTATCCTAGAATATCTTAGAGCAGTGATGGTGAACCGGAACAAGTGTGTGTGCATGCAAGCATGGGCACACCAGAGCACCGGAAACCCGAAGACCGGGTGGCTGGCGTACATGTGCATGCCAGAAGCTCAAACACCATGTGGCAGCACACACGTGTGCACTGGCCAGCTGGTCTTTGGGTTTCCAGTCCTCCAGCATGCACAAAGACCAGCTGCATGCGCGCACCAGAAACCAGAAGATCAGTTGGCAATGGTGCGTGTTCCCAGAGAGAGGGCTGTGCATGCCACCTGTGACATGTGTGCCATAGGTTCACCATCACAGTCTTACAGCCACGGCGGTGCAGTGGTTAGAGTGCAGTACTGCAGACTACTTCTGCTGCCTGCTGGCTGCCTGCAATTTGGCAGTTCAAATCTCACCAGGCTCAAGGTTGACTCAGCCTTCCATCCTTCTGAGGTGGGTAAAATGAGACCCCAAATTGTTGGGGGTAACAGACTGATTCTGTAAAAATTTCTTGTAGAAAGCTGTAAAGCACCGTAAAGCGGTATATAAGTCTAAGCGCTATTGCTATTGCTATTCCGCACCTATCCCATATCTTTGGGATTCTTAATAAAATGCAGTTAGCACGAAAAAGTGCATATCAAGAGCCATTCTTCTGGTATTGCCATTCGACAATAGTAGTTCAGAGTAGTTTAGAAAGGAGAAGAGAAAAAAAGTCAGTCTAAACATAATTATCAACCCAAAGCCATGAAATTAAAAGAGGAGGGTGAAAGAAACAACACAACTAAAACTGCATTTAAAGGCCTAGAAAATGACTTTAAAGTCATTGGTGGAAGAAAGAATGTTTGGGAAGAACCTCTTATTCAAAGACAAAATGTGAAAGCAAACCAATTGTTTTTAACAGTGGGATATTAACCCTTCCACCAGCACTGAGGGGAAGAGTTGCTCAGAAAATGAAAACAGAGTTATTTTTGAAGACTGGAAAAATGCAAACAACTAAGTTCTGGGGATGAGAGAGAAGAACTGTAGAGTAATGCTTCGACAGGGTAGGCAACATTTCTGTGATGAAAGTTTTATGTTTAATCCAGTGGTGGGTTTCAAAATTTTTTGGAACCTCTTCTAGGTGTGGCTGCTTTCCGGGTCCACTGGTGGAACCTCTTCTAACCGGTTCGGTAGATTTGATGAACCGGTTCTATCGAATAGGTGCGAACTGGTAGGACCCCCACCCCTGGTTTAATCCAAAATTTCTAGCAAATTTCCTGCCGTAGAATTTGAATCTTTGGGTCCATCGTTGTTAGTCAAGGATCAAGGTATTTAATGGAAAGGCTAATGTTCAAATGCACTATATCTCCAGATTCCATAAAGCACCTTTTATTTTTTTGCAATTTTGAGTCCTTGTGTGTTGCTGTATGAAAAGCCCATCATCCTTGCCTATCAGCCATGCAGGATGGGAACTGCAATTCTTTAAAACTGAGATTGAATTGTAATTGAATAATTTCAGAGTTTTTGTCCCGGCCATTAGCAAGGTCTTTTTTCCCTCCTTTCCACCGATCACCAGGGCCTCGATATTTCATAACCTCTGACATGTCATGGACAATAGGGAGGAAGGAAGAGGGGGAAAGGTTCCTTGTAAAACTGACAGCTATTCTTTACTGACCGTTTCCTTGTTTGAAGCCAAGTCATGCTTTCATCACTTTCCCTTCCCAAAAAACAATAGATAAAGGGGAGTAATACACAAAGATAAGACAGCTGGCCCCTAACTTGGAGCAGAAATGCCAATTCTCATCATCTTCATTTTTACTAATTGCTGAGGATTCTCCTCTGTTTGTTTCTTCTCATGCCAAACTTTGGCTCTTCTGCAACAATCTATTTTCTCCACATCTGTAGCCAGGTGACTTTCCTCCCCATAAAGATGACCAAGAATATGCTACTTGTAAGCCAGTATCTACAACTATTGCAAGTTCTCCATGGGACCATCAGATATAGATCGTCCTTGACTTACAACCATTCA